>NC_030444.2:14675186-14740186 GCF_001660625.3 Ictalurus punctatus
GTATCACGCGTAGATCAAAACGGCTGCGTGATTACCGCGTTCGAACGCTCGTGTTCAGAACTCTACAGATTGTTTCTGGGCAGTTTGTGTATTTTGAGAAATTTCCCCCTAGCTGGATGTTCAAAGACGTCTCTGTCGTTATATCACATGTCCATATCTGATTATTTCAACATAAAAATGATTTTGAGATGATATATGAATAAATACAGGATATCGACTTGATGTCTTCAGAAACAGATCAAGCGTCATACGCTGTAATATTTCTGCTAATCTGTAAAGCGGGCAGCCTTCGGACACAGACGAGACGCGGCTAATATCTAAACCGACATCGTGAAGGAATGTCGCGTGTCCTGTGATTTGATCCCGTGAAAAACTGTCATTCGCGACTAAACTGGACGTGCAGAAGGACTCCGGGAAAGTTAGAGAGTGAAAAGACAGTGATTACACACCACGGACAGTGAGTGACAGAGGTATCGGGTAAGACTTTCCGTTTGTAATGTTGGCCCATTCACAGTTATTTCCCTGATGTTCTTCCAATTCTGGCTTTGGACATTTCCCTATCTGATTAGCTAGCCCTTCCCATCACACGAGCTCGCACAAGCTTCCTCGTAGACACGTGAATCTAGCACTCATCTACGGTGTGAAGTACATTGCTCCGCTACCAACTGCCTGTCAATCAAACGATCGTGTGATGTCACTGATGTCCGTATGCTGATTAGAGATGAGGATGAAGAACACTGGCATTAAGTGACTTTGCAAATCAGTGATAAATGATCTAATCACGCGAACCGCAGGTGTTGTTCAGAGCCGAGTGAATTTTCTGTACTACGTGCTGAGGCAGAAGTGCTTTCTGAGTGTTTCTGAGTGGATTGTGGAAGCCGTGTTACCCTGCAGCATTTTGGGGTTCCCAAGATGTATGCGTTTTCTTCCCGGAGATCTCCTTGGTCTTTAGGATACCGTGTCTTTGTCGGAAAAAAAAAAACTTCGCTTCGTGAGGTTCAGACACGAGCCATCTGAGACGTGGTGCCTTTTCTCGGGTCAAGGAAAAGCTGTAGGAACTCTGCACTCTTTGAAAAAAAAAATCTCTCTCTCTCTTTGGTTTGTTCCTCTGGGGGAACCTTTAAAGAACCTCTTTATGTAATGTCTGCACAGTTTTTTTTTTTCCAGGAGAATCTTCCTCTCGAATCATTCCAGCTCATCCCAGAACAGCTTATTTGGTTAAGGGTTAAGGTCACATCAAGTCATTTCATTTCAGATCTCTCCAAATATCTCTTGCATAGCTTTGAGGTGCAAACCAAACATTACTTAGAAAGATATCTCCAAACTTTTGACGGGCAGTATAAATGACCTGCTTTCTGTAATTTAGTGAAGACTCCCACAGAGACTCACGAAATGGAATCAGATCATAGAGGTCGTTCATAGTTCATAGAGGTCATACCTGGACAGGTATCGGTATCATTTACACTTCAGATTAAAAAATATATATATATTTCATTGTGTATGTAAATATTGGGGCGGTGCCATGGATCAGCAGGTATTCAGAGCTCCAGGCTCCTGACACACTCAACCTGCTGGAGCTTCTGCACTTGTGACAGACTTTCTGCTGCCGTCGATGGCCCCACACGAACACCCTAAAGATCTGCACTGGACAGTTTACGCTTACGTCTCAGCCATGCTTCAATAGATAATCGGTGTGCTCATCCTCAGACTCGTATTCACAATCTGCCAGACATTCAGTTTGTCTTTACTCTTCCTATAAAATCTAAATTGACGGTCATGGATTCAAGCACAAGTACCGCCAAGCTGGATTATCAGCTCACTGGTCGTGACTCCTAACACTCTTGACTAACCCCAGCTTTCTGATATACAAGGACATGCAAAGAATAGATGCGGCGAAATGACGAAAACGGATAGCATCCTTTCCGAAACTGAAAGATTAAGCTACGCCCGTTTTGATTGAATTCGCCGACTGATCCAGACCGCCGTTATTGAATCTGCGATCACCCTGAAGCTCTGTCTCTTTATTCCAAGCTGTAGACGTCCTATTCATCGGCAGCCATTAGCGTGTCGCGGGTAGTGGAAATGATGATCGCTTATTGCTTCTCGTGGCAACCAGACTCAATTAGCAGTAATTATATTAGACCTGCAATCCAAAAGAGTGACATGTCTGTCAGGTAATTGATTCACCGAGTGAAAATGAAGCTGATGGAGAGGAGGACACATCAGTCTTACTCCTGCGTTTATATTTGTGTCAGCCAGTAATGTAGTTAAAGCTAGACCGGTCCATTTATTTTCATTAACGGTAATTATCTCTCTGCATTTCACCGAATTATTCGTATGTGTTACCAGACTTTAAAAGGTCTAACGTCTCTTCGGCTTAGTCTTTAAAAGCATCATTCATGCTCTTGATCTAATAAAGACGTCTTGGCGTAATGTCAGTAAATACCGAAACCTTGCAGCAAACATGGCTGTCTTCCATTAACGGTACACTTAGTCCAAAAGTACATCATGATGAATCATAGCTCACAGACTGAAAAGAAGTGTAATAGATTTCAGATTTGTCACTGAAATGACAAATATGTTTTATTTATTCATTTGTTTATTTTTTTTTTAAAAAAGCTTTGTCTCTGGAATCATCATTTATCCTCACTCTTCAAGCCAGTCGATTTGCTTCCTCAGCGTCTGCTGATTGACTTGGCCTGTCTAAAACCTTCCACTTTTTCCCTCCTGGTGAAGTCCTTTGTTGAGTTGGCGGTGTGTTTTGGACCGTTGTCTTGCTGCATGATGAAGTTCATCCTGATTAATTTGGATGCCTTTCCCTCTGTAAAAAAACTGCAGACAAAATGTTCTTATAAACGTCTGGATTCTTTCTGCTGCTTCCATCATGAGTTCCATCATCAATAAAGATCAGTGAGAATGTTCCAGAAGCGGTCGTGCGACCCCAAGCCATGGCGCTACCTCCACCGTGTTTCACAGATGAGCTCGTATGTTCTGGATCGTGAGCAGATCCTTTCTTTCTCCACGCTTTGGTCCTTCCATCCCTTTGGTAGAGGTTCATCTCGGTTCCGGAACTTTCGTGGATAAATTTGAGGCATGGTGAGGGAACTGTTTACTGTTTCCAGCGACTATAACCTAAGTGCAAACAGGAACTAATCTGTTTCATAGACGTTCCACAACATTAAATGTAACTATAAATGGATAATTGTTATAGTATGAGAGGATTAAACACTTCTGGGTGTGCTGTTATAGAAAACATCACAGTGGTAAAAGTAACAGTAATCATTTTCACCCCCTCAGTAGTAGCTAATTTGTGGACACTGTGTTAGAATGATTCCATTACATCATTAATTACATGTAAAATTCATTGCCTTTGACACTTTTTCCAAGCAGAATGTGTGAAGTCTGCTGCCGATTACCGCACATCTGCTTGCTTTCTCACAGTTTTTGGAAATGTCTCGCTGCTGGAATGATAAGATATTATACTATCACTACATTTCTTCCTACATATTCACACCCTCGGCACTCAAACCCGGCGTAACCCGTTTCATTTCAGATCTCGCCTCGACGCTTATTCCACGTGACCTTCGCGTGACTTCTTTTTGCTATGTTTTGGAGTCTAATTTAAAGCAGTGAGGAATGCGAACCAGGGACTGATGTTTAGGAAATACTGAGTGGATTTGCAGTTTCTTAGAGAGAGAGAGAGAGAGAGAGAGAGAGAGAGAGAGAGAGAGAGAGAGAGAGAGAGAGAGAGAGAGCGCTGTACTGTAGGATCTATAGCCGTAGATGGAGAAAAGAGATATGGACGATACGCTTTATTATAATTTTGAATAATTTACGGCATTACAATAAGAACCATAATTTATGAGTGCTTTAATTATTCAGGTATTAATTTACACGTCCTTGTCGTAATCTAACACAGAAATGAATTACAGTTTAATTAGAAAAGCAAATTAACATATTATTCATTTTAGTTTTTGAAAAATTCGATATAAAAAAAAATTGAGAAAAAAATAAACACACACACACACACACACACACACACGGCGCATATTTGTCCCTGAACATTGTGTCTATGTCATTTATGTTTTTTTTTTTTTTTTTTTATATACCTATTCATAAATATTAAAGATATTCTATAATTATTCACGTCATTATATCACACAGTTATACAGCAACTCGTGATTCAAAGTTATGGAGGAATTATTTATAGCACGTTAATGGCACTTTATCAGAGTTTATAAAATGCCTATGAGATATCATTATCAATGTACAAAGAACGATAAATTATAAGGAAAGACGGATCTGAACATCATCTAGTCGCTGTCGGAAAGGGGCTCGGATCTGCAGAAGACGCCGGAAAAGTAAAGAACGTGCAGGACCTGGAGGATTCTTCGGAAGAACATCGGGCGGTTTAACTTCTCAGGACAAACCAGGGACTCGTGAAGAACTCTCACAAGACATAAACACATCACGTCGTCGATCGTCCAGGTACCGACACGCGGCGTTAAGAATCGAGCGTGTGTAGATTTTTGTATAAATTCGGTTATTATTGAGTCTCGTGGACTATACGTAAACATCTGTCATGTGAAATAGCGTATTCAGGGCCGGAATAAATAAACAACAACGTGCAATTTTTAGGTCCTCTGTTATATATTTATATATATATATATATATATATATATATATATATATATATATATATATATATATATAAAAATGATTTTGCAGATTCTGCAAGGGGTGTGTAAATTTATGAGCACAGCTGTACAGTGTGAAGTCCGGCGCAGTGCTGGTGCTCAGTGTATGTACCCACTGGTGTTTAGGTCGTCTCGGTGGTGTTTACTGCGGTCACTCGACGGGCCTGTGGGACACACAGACTGCGAGGTTGGGTCAAAGATTATGGGAACTGTTTGGAAAAGCATTTCCTTTCCACTTCTCTCAAAAAACGCACGAGTCATTCGTCTTCCTGTTTGTCCTCGCACCGACTCGTTTCATTTTATTACGTTTAAGGACGGCGGCTCTCGTTTACATCCGACTTCACGAACTCCAAACTGTTTAGCCTAGGACTTAGCACGGGTGTAGAAATGAAAATAAAGTCCAACTCGTAACACGGACAGCGGTAATCTAATCACTGACCTTATTCTGAATAAGATAATATTCCGATTAAGGTGTTTACATGAGTCGCTTTTAGAAGATCATGTTCCTGTTTTGCACGTTATAGAACGTAGATCGATTAACGGCACACGTCGTTACGTCCCCGTGCCATAATTAATTCATTTGATTTAAAAGTCTTAATTTGATCCGTGTTTACTTCGAGTATGACTTTAATCAGATTAAGGTCATCAAGAATCGCTGTTTACATGCTAGTTTCTTAATCAGGATATCATCTTAATGGGGTTAATATCGGATTATTGTTGTCCCTGTAAGCGTGCTGATTGAATGCGAACACTTGGTTTATAATAACACTCTCGAGCTAATATGTTATTGTTTGTAGGGTTCTGTATCGATACGCGAGGTTTCAGCGTCGGTATCGGCAAAGAGAACGTCCTATCGTTCCACGTCTAGCAAGAACCTCGATGCGTTTCCCTCAGCTGATCATTAAAACACTTTAAGAAGCATTAAAAAGGCATAAACGAACCCGTCCATCCATTTTTCCATACCAGTGCTCCTACACAGGATATTCTGGACAGGGTGCAATTACTCACTCGCACGCTAGATATGCGAGTACGCCTACGACGCGCGTCTCTGGACGTGAGCGAATAAAGAGCGCATTCTCGACAGAGAAATGAAGTTTGATGGCGCAAAGTCGACCTGCATCTTCATCTCTCCGTACTGTACGGAAGAAAATAACCAAAGCGTCAGCGCACATTACATTGTAACGCGGTAGAAGTAAACGCTCCCCTGCACACCGTGGATGAAAAGGTCTGTATTCTCAGACGCGGTGATTTCACGACGTTATCGGCTTGATGAGAAAGACGGGACTGGATTAATCAGATTTATGATTTTCGGTGTCTCGCAGATGGTGTTTTGTCGAGTGCTCTGGAGTAATAATCATAATCAGAGCCCTGCGCTTGACTTCTCACGTTAACTTAATAGCATGTGTGTGTGAGAGAGAAAGAGAGAGAGAGAGAGAGAGAGGGAATTTCAATTCACCTTCGTACTCTACAGGGATTTAAGGATTGTACATGCTATACTGCACTTAAAGAGGAGACACTGTGGGCACGAGAGCATCTGTCATGTCAAAGTGTCAATAATAAAATCCAGCTAGCTCTGTAAGGTCCGTTTTCCTGCTAAATGCATTTCTATTCATATGACTTTGAAGTAAGGAATACAGAAGAAAAAGAAAAAGCAAGAAGGAAAGATAGAATCAACCCCTTAAATAATATTTTCATAAATACATTGTTTAAATTTAGTTAGATTAGATTAGATTAGATTAGATTAGGCAAGGTCTTTTGTCTTTACTGTGACTTTCCAGAGTGTTTGGTTTGAGTTTTTTGCAGTAATAATTCTGCTTCATGTTCCGTGTCTGATGGGAATAAAATAGTCATTTCTACACTGAGGAATACTTTAGTATTTTAATACTTTGATGTTTTGAGAGTTGCACGGTGTGATGTTTATCATAATGAGTTTAAGTGAAATTGATATCCATTTAAAACATAAAAGCCCGGGGTGTGAAAGCCAGCAGCCTCAGCACCATTGAGCTTCCTCTGCTCCGCTTTACTGCACTGTTTATTTCTGTCGCTTCAGCTCACAGTGAGAAGGAAAGAGAAGAAAGAAAGGAGGATGAAAGGTGCCTCTGTTGACTCAGGTTTGCTTCCTGATCCACGAAGGAAACAAGGAAGGAAGAATGAAAAAGACAAACAGACAGAGAGAAAGATAGATAGATAGATAGATAGATAGATAGATCGATAGATAGATGGAAACAGACAAACAAAGAAAAAAAAACAGATGGACAAACATGAGAAGGAGTGAAGGAAAGAAGAAAGGAAAGAGTGTGGCGAGAAATAAGGAACAAAGCAGCAGTTTATTGACTCACTTTTGTTCACTGGGCCATGAAATATCTTCAGGAAGTGTTTGATTTGTTTCTGTTACATCTAAGACCAATAAAAATCATCTCCTGGAGTTTGAATGAGGATTGAATGTGGAATGTGGATTGGGGAATGTGGATTGGGGTGTTGGGGATTGGGGATGTGGATTGGGGTGTTGGGGATTGGGGATGTGGATTGGGGGATGTGGATTGGGGATGTGGATTGGGGGGTGTGGATCGGGGAATGTGGATCGGGGAATGGGGATTGGGGATGTGGATTGGGGTGTGGGGGATTGGGGATGTGGATTGGGGATTGGGGATGTGGATTGGGGTTTGGGGATTGGGGATGTGGATTGGGGGATGTGGATTGGGGAATGTGGATTGGGGATGTGGATTGGGGGTGTGGATCGGGGAATGTGGATCGGGGAATGGGGATTGGGGATGTGGATTGGGGTGTTGGGGATTGGGGATGTGGATTGGGGATTGGGAATGTGGATTGGGGAATGTGGATTGGGGTGTTGGGGATTGGGGATGTGGATTGGGGTTTGGGGATTGGGGATGTGGATTGGGGGATGTGGATTGGGGAATGTGGATTGGGGATGTGGATTGGGGGGTGTGGATCGGGGAATGTGGATCGGGGAATGGGGATCGGGGGATGTGGATTGGGGTTTGGGGGATTGGGGGATGTGGATTGGGGAATGTGGATTGGGGTGTGGGGATTGGGGTGTGGGGGATTGGGGATGTGGATTGGGGAATGTGGATTGGGGTGTGGGGATTGGGGTGTTGGAGATTGGGGATGTGGATTGGGGAATGTGGATTGGGGTGTGGGGATTGGGGTGTGGGGGATTGGGGGGTGTGGATTGGGGATGTGGATTGGGGTGTGGGGGATTGGGGAATGTAGATTGGGGTGTGGGGGATTGGGGAATGTGGATTGGGATGTTGGGGATTGGGGGATGTGGATTTGGGGATGTGTATTGGAGGATGTGTATTGGGGGATGTGGATTGGGATGTTGGGGATTGGGGAATGTAGTTTGAGGTGTGGGGGATTGGGGAATGTGGATTGGGATGTTGGGGATTGGGGGATGTGGATTTGGGGATGTGGATTGGAGGATGTGTATTGGGGGATGTGGATTGGGGTGTAGGGGATTGAGGTGTGGGGGATTGGGGGATGTGGATTGGGATGTTGGGGATTGGGGGATGTGGATTTGGGGATGTGTATTGGAGGATGTGTATTGGGGGATGTGGATTGGGGTGTGGGGGATTGGGGAATGTAGTTTGAGGTGTGGGGGATTGGGGAATGTGGATTGGGATGTTGGGGATTGGGGGATGTGGATTTGGGGATGTGGATTGGAGGATGTGTATTGGGGGATGTGGATTGGGGTGTAGGGGATTGAGGTGTGGGGGATTGGGGGATGTGGATTGGGGTGTTGGGGATTGGGGGATGTGGATTTGGGGATGTGGATTGGAGGATGTGTATTGGGGGATGTGGATTGGGGTGTAGGGGATTGAGGTGTGGGGGATTGGGGGATGTGGATTGGGGATGGGATTGGGGATTGGGGACTGGGGAATGTGGATTGGGCAATATGTGGATGAAAGTGTTCTGACAGAATGAAGTCATTGTGATGCTGCTGAAACAAAAAGAACATTTTCTTTATTATCTTCAGGAGCATTAAGGTCATAAATCTGTGGATTGGCGAATGTGAATGCATAGTTTGTGGGTAAATCGTCTCAAGTTTATTCAGCTTGTGAGTTATTCCTCATGTTTATGTTGTGTTAGTGGGACTGAAATGGTTTTGCCATTTTGTGGGGAATAATAAATGGAAATGCTATTACAGCTCAGAAATGTTTATTCTATGTATTGAATCAGTTGGTGATCATTTGAACACTTAGCCAAGAATGGAACTGTTTTAAGTGAAAAGATTTGTAAAAAGTTAAGTGAAGTTGTAAAATGTGTTTCGTAATTACCGCTTTCCAGCTGAAATAGGGATCATTTTTTCTCATTTTATTATCGATATCATCAAGTCCATGAAGAACAATCAACTCTAATGACACTCAGTACCTGTTACACGGGAAATATAATTATTTTGTATCACCACAAATTACATGGTTGTATCTCAGGAACAGTTTTGCTGCTTTTATTATAATCATTTCTGCTCAATACGTCTGACGAATTATTGCGCTGAGATCCATCACTGGCCATTGTTCATCCAGTTCAACAGTGCTAATTAAAACGGCTATTAAAACTCAATTAAATCTGAATCATAAAAGACATTTTAAAGTGTTTATTTCTCAGAAAACCACACAGTATCGTAGACTTTATATGGTATGTTGAGATGTATGGTGTCACTTTTCGGATCAGACCTTTCATTCCATCCTTTGGTCGGGAATCAAGTGTGCTAAGGCTAATTTTGTTGTGTAGCATGAAATCAATGGACATAGAATAGCACTTAACGGTGGACAGAGTCTACAGGCATCATGGACTGTATGTGTATGTGCGGTTCAAGTTCCTCGGTGTTTACACTGGGGAAGTTCCTGGTATTCAGAGTCGGGTTAAGCACCGACTTAAGCCTGATCTCTGAGCTAGACATGCAGATTATTAAAATCACCTGTTTGTCGTTCACACCTCCAAGGTTGCCAGATTTCTCTCGAGTAGAAACATCTAAAACAGGGTTTTTCACAACTTTTAGTTTAAAAGGACTAAAACATTCCAGTGTGTGCCATGCTGTTCGAGGAGAATCATCAACGATAACACACAGTTACTGTTCACACCCTGAAGCTGTTTATTTCCTTATAACGTTCCAAAGTGTTTTGTTCTTCTTACGCTACGGCAAATGACTTGCTACTTTTTATCCATTTATAGTCACATTTAATGTCCATAAAACAAGTTCGTTCCCGGTCACAATTACACTACAGCCGCTACTGTATAATGTAGCTACATCGTTCCCTCACCAGACTCGAAGTTTCCATGTTACTGTTAAACCGCAACGCGTGAGTGAAACTCCTCTGTCCTGAAGAGTGCCTGCAAACTTACTGTTACCGACTGTCACAAAGCACCGACACCGGAGACTCCTTCCGTATATGTTAAATAAACGTTTCCTTAAAGAAACCTGTAAAGAAGGAATATCAAATCAACCAATCACAGCAGAAGTGCTCCGACGCACGATGAGTTAACGAGAGAAGTTTACAGTGAGATAATGAGTACACAAAGATCCATTAGATGTTTGGTGTAGTCGATAACAGCGGCGCATGTTTTGTTGGCAGCAGATTGTGGTGATTAACTTCCTTTTATGTCGTTGTCGGTATTGTTCTTTGATGCTGCCAGCTCCAATTAAAGCATTAGAGGAAACACGACTCGCCTCATTAACATCAGGCTTTAATTCCATTATGATGCAAATTCTCTACCCAGCACTTCTGCGATGAGCGTCGTCTATTTCTGCTCTGCGTCCGTGTTTGCCAGACCCGATGAGTGATTTAACGCATGTTTGAAAACTAAAGCCAGGTTCATTAGACCATCATAAGACGAAGTCTGCTTCTGTTTGGGAAGAAACGAATGTCAGGCTGTGAACGGTGAACCGCGACCACCTGCGTGCTTCCAGCCTTTCCATTAGTTTCAATTAGCGTGTTACTGTCGAACGGCTCCCACGGATCATCGATTAACTCACACGGACACTTTTTGGTTTGGTTTTTCCTTTTCTTTATTCTTTTAACCAGTCAGCAGCCGCATTAATTAAAGTGTGCTGCAACAACAGCTTGTACTTGGTAAAAATGGATCGCAGGCTTTGGAATGATTGATGTCTCGAAAACACACTCCGGCCTACATCTTCCTGAGCATGCTGTTCTGCTTCGGAACAGCAACAAGATCATGCATCTGTTCAAATAGTGAAACTTTTCGGTAAGTATTTGGTTAATTAGCTTCATGAGCACTCTATCGTTTTAATTTAGAATGGCCGTTTTTACCTTTCACATGCTGAAATTGAGACATTTTACACATATTACGGACTTTCCTGAACTAAAATGCTACGTTCCTCTTTTGTGTGGATCTCAATCGGAAGGACAGTTCTAGCATTTTAGAGTAGACATGTAGAAAACGGTCCATGTTTATACCAATCTTTACTCATATCTACAATCTCAGCATTGGTGGGTGTGTGTGCATCATGGATCATTCGACAGCCGACAGTATAAGTCCTCATTTACAGTTCCATCCATTTTAAATTGTGTTGATTTCTTTTGAGTGAACGACGATTTTTTTCTCCCCATTCAGTGCTATTGAGCTATTATTGCACCTTGTGGTCAAAAATGAGAACTACACCGTGTGTTAATAGAGGTCCATTCGGGCCAGGAATCACTCTGCACCACGCTCATGCCCATTGGGATACAAACCCTGATCTTATTTTATAGCGAATAATCTGAATTAAATTGAACACATTTATGCAAATGAAGTGCAGACAGCATGTCTGTGATGTACAGAAGCATTTATCTTGTAACATAGACGGCATTGTAAAGGAAAGGGGAGAGGGAAAGGGGGGTGATGGAGGTGATAATGTTCGTACGTCAAAAACGCGTGTGCGCCACGGTGAATTTGTTTCTCTGGCAAGTCCTGAGGGGAAAAAAAAATAATAAGTCTCTCTTTTTTCCAGTGCCTGAAATTTTGGGGTGGAAATTTAGCTGAAACCCGGGGAACACACCTGCTGTATCGAACACAGTTAAACAATGGTACATCTCAAAACCTCCCAAAACAAGCTTCTAGACTGTGTGCTGGACTGTATGTCGGATAACGATATAGCCTCTCGGCTTCGTTTAGTTTGATGTCATTATTAATTCAACGCACAAATATATGGTCATGCTAAGAACGCAGCCTTTAACTTTTTTTTTTTTTAGGTAAAGGAGCAGATCTGTGGTGAACTGGGATGTTTGGATGCTGTCGCTCCCTCGCTTTCACGTGTTCATCCAGGTGTGTTGATAGTGGAGTGGCCGGCCGCCTTATGTCCCAGGGAGCCCTCATGTCTGTGTAACCTTCTGGCTCTCCCTTTTACTTATGCTGTCATAGCTATTCTTTCCAGGCTCCCTGCTTTCACTCACACAAACTACTTTGTCCTTAACCATTACCGGACATTAAGCATACCTAATAATCTCTCCCTCTCTTTCCCTCTCTCTCTCTCTCTCTCTCTCTCTCTCAGTCGAGCTACACGTGATACTCCTGAGATGCCAGTGATCCTGACCCCTTCTGCTCTCCGGTCCTGCCTCATTCATCCTGACGCCCTACTTCTGTTTGGAGTTCTCATCTATTGGAAGTCACATGATGCTCCCTGCATGGTACAGCCTAAAGATCATTGAGATTGCTGAGGATGCTGCCAAAAATGTCTTGTGGATGCTTGAGATTTTTTTCTTGGTTTAAACGAGAAGCGTTATGTTTGGAGAAAGGAAAACACTGTATTCCAACCTGATCCCATCTGTGAAACATGGTGGCGGTAGTATCACGGTTTGGGCCTGTTTTGCTAGCTCTGCATCTGAAGAGAAAGTGATGAAACCCACCAACATCCCAGAGTTGAAGCTGTTCTGTACTGAGGAACGGGCTAAAATTCCTCCAAGTTGAGGTGCAGGACTGATCAACGGTTGCCAGAAACGTTTCTCTGCAGTCATTGCTGCACAAGGGGCTCACACATACTGAAAGCGAAGGTTCACATACTTTTACCCCCTCACAGATATGTAATACTGGATCATTTTCCTCAATAAATGAATGACTAAGTATATTTTGTCTCAAAATATATAAAATTGTCTCATTTGTTAAATATAATTGGCTCATTTGTTTAATCGGGTTCTCTTTATCTACTTTTTTAGGACTCCGGTTATGTTTTAGGTCATATTTATGTAGGACTTCTAAAGGGTTCACAAACTCTCATCACCGCAGTAAGTTTACGCGGTTATTTTTATACAAGCGTTCCTGCTGAATCACTGAGCACAGTGCTTTTTCTTATTAATCTGATGGGTTTTTTTGGGGTTTTTTTATGACTGTGTGGTTCACCTGGAGTTTGACGGATTGATGGTCTTTCTGTTGTGACTCCCACAAAGGTAGCTCAGACACCACAAGGGAATTCCAGCTATTGGAAACATTTCTATAGCGCTCTCCAAACTGAGATAAAGCTGAGCACAGGGGTCCAGGGATTCAGGATTGTGTTTAATGCATTTTTTATTGGCCTGTGGATTCAAAGTAAGCAAGAAAAAAAAGGCCTTTCGTTGCTTATAACTTCACTCACACTTACAGTTTTAGAAGGGAAATTTTTCCAGTTGCAGATTTATACGCGGCTAAAGCTAATCAAGTTGATCAATGGAAATTCTTCACTGAAAGCGTTGATGGCTTGGAGCCATTTGTGTGTTTTTTTTTTTGTTTTTTTTTTTACAGGAAAAATTAGGAATGTTGTACTTATCTAGGCAAGCCGTTATTAGCTTGATGTTTGTGTGCTTTTTCTTGGCAAGCGTTCTTGGCTGAGTTTTGTCTATACAGATTAGCCTAAATTCAACCCTCCATTTCCATTTCTCCTTCCATATTTGGAATCTCCTCCATTTTCACCTTGAATCGATCAGAGTATGTTTTTTGTACATTTTCGAATTCCTGGTTTTCTTCCGAAATCCAAAAACACAGGCGGCCCCACATCCATCATCCGCATTTCTAGCTCCGAGCAAATGACCGAACACTGAGGTTAATACGGAGTCCCCGTTTATCGCTGTTGTTTTAAAGGAGTTCACTGCCTTCAAATCAACCACTGCGGGGTCAAGAAGAAACAAGCACTGTGTGGCTCGATCCTTATAAGCCCAAAAAAGAGTGTGTAGCTTGGAGAAGATCCAGAGTGTAATCATTAGACCTGTGTCGCTGGAGATGTGGGAGTTAAAATTTCGTGCCTGGAGGAGAAAATGCCTCGGATTCGACTGTAAAGGAGTCTGTCGGAGATTTATGGCGCACGCTTTCGCGGTTTATGGCTTATGGTTTATGATTATGGGAGACGTGAGCATTGTTAAGTGTTTTTACAAAGCTCACTGATTCATTTTGAAGGCAAGAACATGCTGATTTGATGTAACACACCATTTGCATGTTAGTTTCCATATCTACAACAGAACGCCGGTAGAGCAAGAGTCCTGAAATCTGCAAATCATCTCCTCGAGCCGTCCAACGTCAACACGGCGTGTGTGTCTGAGCCTCACGTAGGCTCCCCGAAACCTCAGGTAAAGAATGTGCATATCACGGTCCGCTCGCTAACACACAACACTCATCCATCTGGAAGGCCGTTCAATCAGCGCCGGTTGGAGTCGGGCCGAGATTCAAACTGGCAAAATCAAAGCCGGCGTTTTGGTGTTCGGTAAACCCACTGAGTTTGCAGAGGAAGAAATCCAACGCGACAGGCTCCAGCTTCAGATCTCCCGCAAATATCGTTGCAATAAATCTCCGACCTCCTGATTACAAGTGTATAAAACCTTCACGAACCTTCACTGAAATCCCTAATGACACCACGGCACTGTCGAATCCTCAATCCCGATTGGTTAGAACCTGTCGATTCCTTTCCAATAACAGCAGCATAGGTTTATTATTATAACCTTATCTAACACACCTAATCAAACAGACCTGAACAAGCTATCTGAGGTATTCAGGATTACTCGAAAAGTACAGGCGAGGTGAGATTGGAGGTCGGAGCTAAACCTCCAAACCCTGTGATAGATCATGCTTCGCCGTTGCTCATATCAAACGTAGCAACACTTTGGACCTCATTGACAAGCGTGAGCTATTGTATGTCAATCACAAACATAATTACTGTAAAATGTTGTTCCTTTTTATTCTTTGTTATGCTTATATTACATCTGTTCATTCCTCAAAATGCATGAATAAAGCAGGCGTTTCCTCAGATTTCCACTAGGCCTAGCTCGGGAACCAATGGAATCTCAAACTCAAATTTTTTACCGCAGAATGTTCCTATAGAGGACGCACTTCTGTGAAAATTTCAGAGATATTCAACCTCAAATTATTATTTATTTTTTTATTTTTTAAAATGCACTTTCTCGCATAAAAAAAAAAAACGCAGACTATACTTCACCGAGACTCAAACCCTTCCCCTTATAAACTGACCCTAAATGTGGAACTCTGAGCAATCTCCAGCGGTATATTATTATTTATTTACAACTTAAGTTCTAAGTGTAAGGGAAAACAATGCGCAGAGTGTTTATATATGTCCGTGTACCCTGGAATGAGCTCTAGAGATCAGTTCGCGATCAGAGACGATGGGACCGTCCTGAGCCGAGACACCGCAGTTTCCGTAAACAGCCGTATGACCAGAACTTGTTGCGTGCCATGACACAAAGATGGCCGTCGTAGTTTAACCGAGTCAGACTGAAAAAATTTAAACCGAGTAAAAAAAAAATATTTAAAAAACTGGTAGTTTTGCAGTGGCGATACATAGCTTTAGTCACGTGAGACGGACTGACTCCACTCCTCCGTCGCTGTTTTCCTGTTTTCTTGTAAGAGCAACACAACTTCATTATTAGAAAATAATCACACAATTTCCACCACTACTTTCTGGCCTAACTCATTTCTGACTGAGCGATGCAGACCTCCATTAGATGTGTGTGTGTGTGTGTGTGTGGGGGGGGGTTCTGCTGTCACATCAGTCAAGCTCCGCCCCCACTCCCACCACTCTTCAGAAAATCAGTGTCCTCAGCAATTACAGGTGAGCTTGGGGTTGAGTTGTGATTTCAGAGCGCCGCGTAGGAGTCGGAGTGGGCGGAGCTTCAGTGCTGTTTTATTTCTAATATTATTTATACATTTTCTTTTGTCACTGACTTTCTTTCATTCAGTTCTCTTTGCTTCCGTTTGTTTCTTGTCTTTTCTCTCGCTAATCCTTCTCCTTTTCATCCATTTTATCAAAAATGTCTGGATTCTTTTCACTTTATCGGGTTTCGTTTCTTTTCTTTTCTTTTCTTCTGTTCCTCACTTCATTATGTTTTGTCCTTCTCTTCTCTTCTTTTCTTTTGTTCTCTTCTCCACTCTTCTCTTTTTTCTCTTCTCTTCTTTTCTCCACTCTCCTCTTTTCTTTTCTACTCTTCTCTCTTCTTCTCCACTATTCTCTTTTACACACTTCTCTTGTCTTCTCTCCTCTCCTCTTCTCTTTTTTCTCTTCTCTTCTCTTCTCTTCTCTTCTCTTCTCTCCTCTCCTCTTCTCTTCTCTTCTCTCCTCTTCTCTTTTTCTCTTCTCTTCTCTTCTCTTCTCTTCTCTCCTCTCCTCTTCTCTTTTTCTCTTCTCTTTTCTTCTCTTCTCCACTCTACTCTTCTCTCCTCTCCTCTTTTCTTCTCTTCTCTTCTCTTCTCCACTATTCTCTTCTCCACTATTCTCTTCTCTACTCCACTCTTCTCTTTTCTTCTTCTCTACTCTTCTCTTCTCTTCTCTTGTCTTCTCCCCTCTCCTCTTCTCTTTTTTCTCTTCTCTTCTCTTCTCCACTCTACTCTTCTCTTCTCTCCTCTTCTCTTCTCTTTTTTCTCTTCTCTTCTCTTCTCCACTCTACTCTTCTCTTCTCTTCTCTTCTCTTTTTTCTCTTCTCTTTTTTCTCTTCTCTTTTCTTCTCTTCTCTCCTCTCCTCTTCTCTTCTCTCCTCTTCTCTTTTCTTCTCTTCTCTACTCCACTCTTCTCTTTTCCTCTTCTCTTCTCTCCTCTTCTCTTTTCCACTCTTCTCTTCTCCTGTTCCATTCACTTCCACGTTTTTCCTGTTCTCCTCACTTTTCCTTTTCTCTTCTATTCATCTCACCTCAATTTGTCTCTTCTCGGTTCATTTTCCTCTTTTTGTTTCTTTTTTTTCCCCCTCATCATTACTTCTCTCTTGTCTTCTATCCTCTCCTCTTCCCCTGCGCTGATTGTGCTGTTTCTTCCGCTATGTTGAAAAGTCACAGAAGTCCTGACCTCTCGCAGCTCGAGCTGAAAAGCGGAAAGGAATTGTACGTCTTGTACTCGACTCTCGGCCTTTCTGCGGAACAAGTGAACTGATGGATGTGAAGTGAAGAGAAGTGAAGAGAAGTGAGGTGAAGTGAAGAGAAGAGAAGTGATGCGAGCTCACACGCTATGTTTTTAGCCACACACTCATTTCTCTCATGTCAGTTCCTCCGTGTTCTCCCCGTCAGCGCAATCAAACAGAGTACAATCAGTGCTGCGTTCCAGAGAGAACAGGAAGTGCCTGATGAGACACTCTTACAGCTCTGTATTACAGAGAAACATTAAGCCTGGGTCTGTATCCTATTGTAGTGATGTTTTATTACTATTATGTTTGTTTATTTATTTATTTGTTTGTTTTGATTTGCATATTTTTTTGATAATGCATTCTGATTTAAAAGAGGCTCAACATCGCTGTAATGGCATCTGTGATTCCATTATATTTACTAAAAGCTTTTATAAAGGACCGAAGAAATGGCACTGCGCATCATCCTAAAAACACTATACCGCCAGTCTGGAGGTGGAGGCATCATGGCGTTTCATCACATGGTACTGGCAGACTTCATACAATTGAAGGAACGATGAATGGAGCCCTTTACCAGAAGATTCTTGAGAAGAATCTGCCGCCATCCACCAGGATGATGAAGATGATGAGACGTGGGTGGAGCTTCCAGCAGGACAACCATCCAAAACATACAGCAAAAGAAACTCTCAGTTGGTTTCAGAGAAAAAAACATCAAGGTGTTAGAATGTCCCAGTCCATCACCTGACTCGAATCCAATTAAACAAGATTTAAAGACGATATGTTTAGAAGAACGGGCCGAAATCACACCGGAATACCGCGGAACATTCATTTCTTCATACAGGAAGCGTCTTGAAGCGTCGTTACAAACAAAGGCTTCTTTATTGAGTATTAAATACGTTTCATTTAGCGTGTTCAACACTTTTTTTCCCCGTGTCATTCCACTTTATTACACATAACTTTATTTATGGACGTTGATGTTGTGAATTCTTTATATGTCTGGATTTCTTGAGTTAATACCGACGTCTGGTGAAAATTTCATGTCAATAACGTCATTGGAGATATATTTCCTGAAAAAAAAAACGGTGACGCGTTCAGTAATTATTTCCCCGCTGTGAGTTTTGAGTTAACACAACCGAACTAATCTAATCTGATCTAATCTAATTAATTAAGGTTAACGGGTTTCTTGGTACTGGTGATCAACTTTCTCATTCAATCCAAGTTTTGAACCCCGGATCGAGGTTTACTCGGCGTGCGCGTGCACATAAAAGCCAGATGTTTGCAGCATGGAAAAAATCAGGTGTGCATACTTCCAGCTGAAGAGCAAGAAATTACTATGTGGGAATATGAGGAATTGAAACACCGTTGTGGCTGTCAAAGCTCGGGAACATTACTGACCGTGTAAATGTGTCCGTCCCTAAAAGTCCTTTCCCTTCGACGTGCCCTTCTTATTATTTACGCTTCGAGCTCCACAGGATTCTCGACAACCGATGAAAACCATCGCTACAAACGCTGAAGGGTTCACTTTGATGCGCCAGATTTATATCGCTTTACTCGCAGCCGATTGGTCCGATTTGGATTTGCATGCCGGTTAGCCATGTAGCGTAAGTTACCATGGTGATCAAACCCGCTGAAAACCAATCCACCTTGTTGAGACCAAAATTACAGTACCTGGGTAGTCAACGGAACCGGCTTCGTGCGGCAGGCCTCTGAAGTGAGTCGATTCAGAGTCGAATCACTTTCTCACTTGGAAGCGGATTACGATCGTCTCGCTCAGATGCTCTCAGACCCGAGTGCGATTCCTGCAGTATGTTTAGAGCTCTGATAGACCTTAGGTTGATAGTTTCTTAGCTACCCGTATGTGCGATCGCAGTTTTTTTCTCTTTCTTCAGGATCTCTGTCAGTCCGTAAAGATTGGAACTCATTACGTTTTGTCAAGATGTCTTCCGTGCGCTTTTCTGTCCGCAGGCTTCAGAATAGTGAATCTCGCAATCCGATTCTCCTCCCTTCTGGGAATAATTTCGTTATTTTATTTGGGTCGACTTCAACGGCGTTTTTTTTTTTTTTTTAACATATACGTCCAAGTCCATCCCATTTGTATTCCAGTTGTCAATGCTACAAAATGTGAAAAAGCCATTTATATACATGGGTAATGACAGCTTGCGTGTTTGCGGTTGTGTCGATTTAGCGCACTGCTCTAAATATACATTCCTCCCGCTTTCATGTACGTGTTAATTAGTGAAACTGCACATAAACGAACATATAAACAATTCGGTGTTAGTCTTCCTCACAATCATCTTCCTCCGCTCTGTGTTCACGAGCGAAGCTTTTTTGTGTTTTATTTTAAAGATTTTGAATTCAGCTTGGTTGTCGTGACTGTCGGTACGTAACGACGGAGTATGAAAGTTCTTTTTTGTTTTTGTCATCTACTGTTCATTAGCAGCACTGTAGGAAATGAGCATAATGGCTGTTGAAGGACTTTATTTGTGATAAAAGCTTTTCCAAATGGATTTTGCAGCTTTTCTCAGATATTTCACTTCCATCATGCATTTCTCTTCCAGTCCCAAGGATGCACTTTTCTGTAAATTATGGTTCCTGTGTTTAACTCTTAAGGCTCTGGGGTTATTTCGGATGCTTTTGTGTGCTTCAGATCACGCTTATATATAAAGCCATGCAAAAAGTTGTGTTCTTTTCACTCGTTCGTTTTGTCTTCCCGTGTCCGATCAGTCTGACTCGTCCATTTCAGATTGTAGATCTGGGTTTTTTTTTGTCTGTTTCTTCGTTTGTACAACACACAACGGTAGAGATGTTCCAATCAATGCCTTGATGATCTTCGACCATCCAAACAAGCACAAGATCCTTTATATTTGTTTGTTGGTTCTTCTGGACAGATGTTTGCTTGGCTCAGTCTTCTCTTCCTGTTTGGTCGAAAAAACGGCAACATGAACATCTGTCAAGTTATTGAACCGGCTACAATCTGGACATGACATCGAGCGGACGCTCTCTTGGCAGTGTGCGGCTCAGTGAAAGCATCGCGTCTTCTTTAAGTTCCATCGATCTTCTTCCGTTTCCAAGCCTAGGATGGAATTTTAGAAGATGAGATTAAATCCCGAGCCGTCAGTCATACAGGCTGTTACGAGGCTGTCACATTCACGGAATACGTGAATGTGACATTATTTCATCGGCGTCTTGACTGAATACTTTATGTTATATTTAGATCAGAGACTGAGGGTTGAATCTGGAACGTTCTCTATGAACTTTGAGTGCCACCTTGTGGCGGTTCTTCAGAATTCTTTCTGATGATATTAAGAAAAACATCTCCATCTGCTGGTTAGACACGGTTACAGCTTGACAAGGCTTTTAAATCTATTTCTTATACCAAGGTCTATGATTAAACTTCAATGTGGATTCAATCACAGTTCAATTGAAAACTGTTAGGCTCATGTTCTACAGAAAAAAAGATTCGGTTTGATTTGAGTTGGGGTCACGGTCAGGGTTAGGGTTATTTCACTTCACTTCTGTTTCAGTTCATTTCAGCTGAAGTGGTTGAAATGTCAGGCACGGCAGCGTATAGTAAAAAAACAATGGCTCAAAATTTACTGATTAGTGAGTCACTGAAATTTCAACCAAAAATGACATGTACAAGTATAAACACCAGGGCATCACAGTCACTATTCCGATCACATTTATTTCCCCAGACATTTGTTAGATCATTCTTCCTCAAGAGTTTATGCAAATGGCGTTGGTCTGGGGTTTGAGAGGAACCGAAATCTGATATGTAATCATCGCTTGCCATTTGTATGACGCAGTAAAGCCCAGAGATCAGAAACCGTACGAGTCCACCTGCATGAAGGAGCAGACGGAGACGCTTCAGCACCTCGGACAGCGCCCACCTGCAGGACCGAACAACACCTGTACCCGGTGTGGATTAGGTCTGAGATCATGTGTATACAACATGACAGAGAACAAAGGATACACAGAGCACCGGATACATGTCGTCTTCTCCTTAACATGATTATTATTTATTCGCTATTTTATTTTCTGACTAAAAATTACAGGAGGATTTGAGCTTAGTGGTTTGAGGAATACCTACAGATACCTGCAAACATAATGAGCTGCTCACTCATCCGTGAATTTTAATCGGATTTATATATTTTTTTTTGTGTTTGAACTGATGAGGGTAACGAGCAAAGATGGAGCTGTCCGGCTTTTCCGATGGGAATGACGAGGCCTGGACTGAATGTTTGAAAGGAGCCACTTGGTAGAAGAATTGTTATATTCTTATATTCTTATATATATATATATATATATATATATATATATATATATATATATATATATATATTTAAACTTTCATCTCCTGTGAGCTTCGTAACAGTCCAATCTGAAGCATCGACATCATTCAACTTCCGTTCTTTCTTTCTCTAACGCTTTCATGAATAAATTGTTTAAAATATTTCCAGATTTTTTAGACAATTCTTGTGTTATTACTTTTATTATTACCCTTTTTTCTAAAAAAAATCACATATTAAAAGTTTAAACGTAATTGTCCATGTGTGGGATATACCATGAGTGCACGTAGATAAATATAAACATATATATTATATTTCTACCAGTAATAAAAAATAAATACTTTTAAGATTAAAAAAAAAAGATGCTAGACTAAATTTCCATATTGGATTTAAAATGGATATGTACTGTATATATAAAGACTTTTCTCTGCAGAAGAACCCTAGTAACATCTGTAATTGCTGCATTCATCGTCTCTAAGAGGTGTTTGTTTGTTTGTTTGTTTGTTTGTTTGTTTGTTTGTCTGTCTGCCTAGTTTGTGTGTTGGACAACTCCTTCGGTGGAACTATTTCTGTTCTCCGCCCACATGTGATGCTAAAACCAGAAATCCAGCCGTCCATATTGAGAACGCATGAGCTCGTCTGGCATCAGTATAGAAACTGAACCAAAATGATCCGCTGTGGTTCAGATGTCCGGCTCTCCGGAGGGTCAGCTGTGCATGTTGTTCAGTTAAGTGTTTCTTCTGTCCTTTTGTTGAAGGTGTTTCTCGTTTCTCCTGGCTGAAGAACATGAAGACATGAAGAACATGAAGAGCATGGTCTCCAAAACGGTGCACAATACTGAGTAGGAATTGCAGAATAGTTATCCATACAAAATTGTTTCAGCTTTTTTTTTTTCTTTTTTTTTTTTCATGAACAGCATCTGATCTGGATTCTGTTGTTTCTAATGCATTGTCCTTGTTGCATCATCTAGATTCTTTTAAGCTTTAGATACAATCTGTCCAGGTGCTGAGGCAGAAAGGAGCTCCGAATCATCATGCTGCCATCACCATGCTTCACAACTGGGACGTGATTATGGTGTTAGGTTTGAAAAAGCTTTGATGTCTGTCAACAAAACATTGTCCAAGGAGCTCTGGCGGGACATGAGCTCACTAAATGTCACGAGAAGTTCCAAGTCAAGCAGCTCATTATAACAACTCTGAAGGGAGAGACACTCGGACAGTGTTCTAGAAATACACTTACATTTATTTTCTGTAAGAGTTCACCAAGTATCAAGATAGCTAAATGTTCAACATCTGACAGGTTCTAGAAATGAAGAAGGAAATAATGATGGACAGGTGCACAAGTGAGAAGCCCCGCCCTCACCCCCCATCTCATAATCGTAAGCTCTTATTCTCGTATAAAATCTATCAACGTGTGCTCGACTTAGTTAACATTAGAGGTGTATATCGCTAACATCAGCGAACTATATTTATTCGGTGTAATGGTTTTGCACTGTACTTACACCTCGAAGGTTTGGCAGGTCTGTAGTCACACGGGTAGAAATGCACTTGCTTGTGTAAATGTTTCCTGTCTGGAGGTCTTTTCCTTTCAGATTCTAGAGGGGTTTTTATTATTTTTTTTGGCTTAGCAAACACAGGTTTGCTCAGAAACAGAAACATACAGAGTAATAATGCAAACCAGGAAGTAAACGTGAGGAAATGATCATTGATATTCAGCACAACAGCACAAAGGTTAAGTGCAGCATATGGCACATGGAAAAGAGAGAGAGAGAGAGAGATTGTGAGAGAGTCAGCAGGTTGGTGTATCTTCACTGTCAGACGGATGGACGGATGTGTGTTCTGTTCTGAGAAATGAGATGTGGCGGCTAGCTCATTGCAGGGAACTGTGTGTTTTGCACAATTTCACAATTTGCACACTCACTCGAGAATACACAGAACCTTTTGTATCAGATCACCCGATTTTAGGCGAGCAAAAGTATAGGAACAGATAAGTCTTGAAGTGAATTAAAGTAAATAAGACTTAATATTTGGTTGCATTTACTTTGCTTGCAATAACTGCATGGATAAATGCCTGAGACTCACTCACACCAAACTGTTGGTTTCTTCTTCTTTTTTTCCAGGGATTTCCCGCAGCTTCTTCCAGTAGTTGTTTGTTTCGGGGGGTTTCTCCCTTCAGTCTCCTCTTCAGGAGGTGAGATGCTGCTCAGCTGGGTGAAGGTGTGGTGATCGACTTGGCCAGTCTAAAACTTTCCACTTTTCCCCCTGATGAAGTCCTTTGTTGAGGTGGAAGTGTGTTTTGGATCGTTGGCTTGCTGCATGATGGAGTTCTGTTTAATTCGCATGCATTTCTTTGTAAATCTGCAGACAAAACATTCTTATAAACGTCTGGATTCATTCTGCTGCTACCATCATGAGTTCCATCATCAATAAAGATTAGTGAGAACGTTCCAGAAGCGGTCGTGCAACCCCAAGCCATGACGCTACCCCCACCGTGTTTCACAGATCAGCTTGTATGGTTTAGATCACGAGCAGATCCTTTCTTTCTCCACACTTTGACCTTTCCATCACTTTGGTGGAGGTTCATCTTGGTTCCAGACCTTTTGTGGGTCATCTCTATATCTCTGCTCTCGGAGTCTTCTTCAAATGGTGGATCGTGAGGCCTTCACCCTGCCCTGTGAAGGTTGTTGGTGATGTCACTGACGGTTGATTTGGGGTTTTTCTTCACAGCTCTTATAATGTTTCCGTCATCAGCTGCTGTTGTTTTCCTTGGCCATCCAGTTCCATGTCTGGTCGTTAATACACCAGTGGTTTCTTTCTTTTTTCAAGACATTCCAAATGGTTGTATTGGCTATGCATCATGCTTCTGCAATGGCTGTGATTGATTTTCCCCCTTTCTCAGCTTCAGCTAAATGTTGGTTTATCCTTTTTAAGAACACAGATGAAACCCAGGGTTCAAACCAAGAGTAGAAAACCAGTTAAACCAATAATATGAAGTGAAAATACTGTAGCAAAGTCCATCATTTTCTCTCCACAGTCTTTTTCCTCCACTTATAAAGCTTTTATAGGCGAGTCTGGTGCATGCACAACTCGCCCCTCTGTCATAACAGTAAATCATCCTGGCAGGTCGGTTCCACCGTCCTCTGTTTCAGTGTGGTTTAATAGCACTGCACGCTGCTTGATTTATCACACTTTAATAGAGAATTCTCTGCCAGCTATAGCAGAGCTCATCCTCGAGGCGGAGTTAATGGAAACTGGTGTTTTACAGCCAGGGGTTCCACATTTGGGCTCTTAGTGACAGAATGGCATGTACAGATGGTGTTATTATACCACCGACGAATTGTGGATTCTGATTGGTCAGAAGGTTTTGATTAATTCCCTATGCAGTCCCTCCAGGATTTCGCGATAGCAGAAGTGAACGTAAAATCAAGTGAAACTCCGCGATATTCAGAGGAGCTCGCGATTTTTGTAAATTACCGCAGACTTTCCGCAGATCTGAGCCATGACACGTCATGTGACGTCATCACGCCACGACTTCAGCCAAAGCTCTTTCATTTTATTTGCGTCAGACATGAGTACAGCTTAAAGATGGACCAAAAAAGGTCCAACAAAGGTGTCCGGAAGTAAACCATCCATCCATCCATCTTCTACCGCTTAATCCTTTTCAGGGTCACGGGGAACCTGGAGTCTATCCCAGGGAGCATGGGGCACGAGGCGGGGTACACCCTGGACAGGGTGCCAGTCCATCGCAGGGCACAATCACACACACACTCCCATTCATACACTACGGACACTTTGGACACGCCAATCAGCCTACCATGCATGTCTCTGGACTGGGGGAGGAACCCGGAGTACCCGGAGGAAACCCCCGCAGCACGGGGAGAATGAGAACTCTGCACACACAGGGTCACGGTGGGAATCGAACCCCCGACCCTGGAGGTGTGATGTGTGAAGGTGCTAACCGCTAAGCCACTGCACGTCCCCTGGAAGTAAACCTTTTAAGTAAAAAGAACTGATTTGGAGCTTTGTTTTCTCTAATCAGGCCTCATTATAAGAACTTGACAAGAAATCAGCAAATTTACATGTCGATTATAGCTCCGAGCACAAAATGCGAGGCTCGATTTCACCGATTGTCGCTGCTCAGCGACTGCCCGCGGCTCGGAGGGTGCGTTTCAACTCTGCTTGGGATAAAATGATCTGTTTGACAATCTGTTTGAATTTAGAAACAGTACTCTCAGGGTGCTTATCACAATCAGTGGCATTTTTCTGGGGTTATATATCTTCACATCTCTACTCTTTTTCCTGTAAATCACTCAGATTTAAATTGGAACATAATCACACGCTCACAGCCGAGATCGAGCTCTGTGTCTGATTGAGCCGAGCCGAGCCGAGCCGAGACCGGCAGGACGGCTCGACTGACGTATTGCGCTGTTGGTAGCCACTTAGCTTGTCACTTAGCTAGCCATTTCCTGTCACTGGTGCAGGCTGTAATTGACTGCATGTTGAGTCCTGAGCTTTATTAGGGCTCAAAGTGACACTAACATCACGCAGACCTGCACCGGAATAGATGTTGACCTATCTCTTCTGGATCTTTCGTGGAATATATATGTCGAGAAGACGCAACGGGACGTTCCTTCTGAAGAAGCCGAAGGAACTCGATGTGTCAAGAACTTGGAGCATCTTCCCACCCTTAATAACGCTTTCAGTCCAACGGAGTTCTTTTCAAATGCGGTGATGAGACTGATTCATAATTTTATGCATCGGAAATGCGTCAGATTTGTAAATATGCATCTGTGGTTGTAACCTCGTAGTACAACCTGCGGCCAGCCTACGGACCTACAAATCAACCTGCGAGTAATGAAGCACTTGTAGATGATTCAAAGAACATGATTAGAACTCAGTGGTGTAGGTTTTTGACTGAAACATATCACTAGGACATTTTAAGGGTGTGGCCCGAGTGAGCCGAAGGGGGTGGGGATTTGCCACTGCTCTTTACACTAAATGTGAAATGAAATGCGTTAAAACTCGTATAAACATAATACTAAGTCTAGACATTTAACACCTTCTGACCCAAGAGTTCTACACGGTTTTAGTTCCGAACATTACAGGTCTAGGACGTTTTTGCAGAACTGTCAATCTGTCAGGTTACCTCGGTGTCTTTAAGACATTTTTGTCTCTAAGACATTGTCTTAGTGTAAATGTTTCTACCTTGTTTTTAGGTCTACGAATGTTAACTATCCATCCATCCATCCATCCATTTTCCATACCAGTTATCCTGCACAGGCTCACGGAGGAACTCGGGACACAAGACTGGGGACGTGGTGCCAACCCGTCAAGTTAGAAATGCCAATCTGCCTACAACGCACATCGTTGGACTGGGGGAGGAAACCAGAGTACCCCGAGGAAACCCTCAAAGCATGGGGAGAACGTCCAAACTCCATGGACACAGGACAGAGGCAGGATTCGAACCCCCAACCCCAGAGGTGTGAGGCAAACACGCTAATCCCTTAACACCGTGCCCTCGGTATGTTAACTAAATGTTTCGGATTCTAAAGCAAACAACACGTCCTCGGAATACTTTTTAAGGCCGTTAAGTTTTCACTGTGTTGAATTTGGACGACATTTTGACGCCCATTCCATCGATTTATGACTCGACCAATTCTTCTCCTCTGTCAAACATTTCATCCGATAAGTATTCTGTTGGTTTTAAGTCTCTTGGGCTTACAGCCTTTCATCATGTCCGCTTTATAACTCTCTCTCTCTCTCTCTCTCTCTCTCTCTCTCTCTTTTTATCCACGGTTCTGTCTAGGAATTTTGCTGAGGCATGTGATCTGAGGATTCAGACGTGCTGAAAGCCTTTAAAACCTGCGTGTGTGCGAGAGAGAGAGAGTGAGAGAGAGAGGGAGCTATTGAAAGAAATTTGTTTAGCAAGCCGAGTTTCCGCAGCGCTCGCTCTCCTGAAAGCCCTGCTCCTGGCAGACGGTGCAGTGAGCGATGAAAAGAAAGACGAAGCCCGCCGTCTCTCTTTGTGCTCCGTGTCCTGCTTTAAACGTTCGGCAGGTCCACGACGCCAGACAGTTATTGAGAAAAGTGAATGCATCGGGCGCCTTCAGGAATCATGACTACTCTGATTTGGATTGAAGTTCTGCAGAAATGCAGAGAGACGCTGCAGGCTGAGGTGAAAATCAATAATTAAACAAATAAACATACGATTAAGAGCCCAGTGAGCCGCTGCTGTACAGTGTGACGATGTCAGAGGAGAACGTTCCAGACTTTCCGAGAAATCCAAGGGGGGTTAAAATGACACTCTTGGGAATAAAGCGTTCTTCAAAAAGGTTTTCGGATAGTTAAGGCGCTCTACTTCAAAACTTTAAGATCCATTGTGTCTTGTTTATTGTGCTCCTGTTCCTATGTGTCTCTGCGCTTCATGTCCCAGTCTCTTGTGTCTCTGGAATGCACTAGTCCTTCCCATCTCAGGCCTTTATGTCCCTGTCTTTTGCTCCACTCGTATCTCTTCTTTTTATGTCATTGCCTCACATGTCTCAGCCTGTTGTGCTCCAGTCCCTTTTGTCCCTGTCTGTTGTATCTCCTTCTTTAATGTCACAGTCTCTAGTATTTCTGCCCTTAATGTCCCTGCCCCATGTCCCCTATACTCTTAGTGTCCTTGTCCCCTGTGTTTCTACCCTTCTAGTCCCTGCCCCTTTTGTCCATATCCTTTGTGTCCGGATCCACTGTATTTCTTCTTTTGTGTGTCTCTGTCCCTTGTGTCTCCATTCTTGGTATCCTTATCCATTGTATCTCTTCCTTTTATGTCCCTGTCTCTTTGGCCTTCATGTCTCTGTATTTTGTATCCTTTCCCGTTTATGTCCTGGTCCATCCTGTTCCTGTCCTTTGTGTCTCTTCCATTAATGTCCCTGTCCCGTCACGCGTCTCTTTCCTTCCGATCTATTGTATCCCTTACTTTTATGTTCACATGTCTCAGCTATCCATGTCCATATGTCCCTGTCTAACTTCTTCTTGTCCATGTCCCTTTGTCTCGCCATCCGTTATATCTCAGTCTTTTTAGTCCCAGTCCCTTTGTTTCCCCGTTCCTCGTGTCTCGACATCCTAGTGCCTTTCCCTCATGTCTCTGCTTTTTATGTTCCTCAAAGTGACACTGGTCGCTGAATTATGTTTAATTCATGATTCTGCTGGCGAGGTTATTTTTAACCCAGGAGATGTTCCGACTTTTTATTTCAGCCTTCTTTAATGTGCCGCTCCTCACGAGCGACTTCCAGTGAAGCTCTCCTAACCGGAGCTGATGGCAGATGTCCGCATGCATGCACTGTAACAGCACATTCGGTATTCAGGATTCAGGATTCGTGGAACCACAAGCCATTAGCACTTTGATCATCATTTCCAGGAGCAACCCGATGAAGGATGTGCTCATGATTCACGCTGTTCATCGCCGAGTCTGTCAGTGTCCGTGGGAATACGTGTGGAGACGAGTTTAGCGGAAACAGCGGCGTTAAAGTTCTGCTGGAAAAAAAAAAAAAAACAGAACACGCATTAAACATGGGCTCTACGCAGAAGAGAACCGAATGCAGCGGGGCGTGTTCCCTACAGACCACGGAGAACATTTAGAACAGCAAGCAGGCCGCTAACTGTAGCCGTCTGCGTATCTGTCAGACTATAATAAGCCATGGCCTATATCTCTGCAATCTGCTGCAAGGTCATAAACCATAAAGAAATCATTTCACATACAACTCATCACCTCTCTTATGCATATCTTGCGATTTTTCATATTAGCAAGCACGAAAATGAGCGGTAACACTTTACTCTTAACCCTGGCCATGTTGCTAAGTGGACATTCTGCATAACCATACCATAGACCGAGCTAATAGCTATCATAATGTCTGATTTCACTGCCATTTATGTCACATGCTAATGTCTGCTAATTGGCCTCTAATTAGCTTTTTTTTTTTTTTTTTTTACTATAGCAAGTTTTATTACAGATGTTATGACATTGTTTCGTGCCAGTTGTTATAACTCATCCAAGATCATGAGGTCATCATGATATTTGTCAAAAGTTAGCATCCATAAATACTAGCCATATAAGGCAATAATTCAAAACTTTTAGTGTCCTATGTAACTGGAAAAAGGGACTTTAACTTTGACATTAAAAACGTCATGTCACATGACCAGGAAGTGCCGTTTGTTTCTGCGCTCACATGGCATGGTGAAGGTCATCATCACACAGCTCTCGAAATGTAATTCATTTTTCAATATTTAGATAAAACTGCTTAAAGGAGAAAAAAATGTGAACACTGTGTGAGATAAGTTAACATTCATTTTTTGTCATTTAAACAATTTTGAGTTTTCTGTTAAACGTAAACGGTAAAATGGAATTGTTGCCATACGGCAACAACATGTGATAATGGGACTGTAGTACGTGTGTTCATGAATTGAAAAAGGTCTACACAGCAAAAATAAATAAATAAATAAAAATAATAATACACTCGGCTTCTCTAATAGTATATTTACATTTTTTTTTTTTTTTGCATTCAAAGTAAGAAAAAAAGTTTTAATTTTAGACATTTTGTAATTGGTGTGGTTTTGGAGCACACAGAGAGGTAGCCGTATGGAAAAGTCCCTCATGCCCACGGTTAAATATGGAGGAGGATCTTTAATGTTCTGGGGCTGTTTTTCTGCAGAGGACCTGGACATTTTGTTAGGATACATGGCATCATGGACTCTACCAAATATCAACAGATATTAAATGAAAACCCGACTGCCTCTGACAGAAAGATTCAAACAGGCCGTGGTCGGATCTTCCAGCAGGACGATGATCCAAAACATCATCAAAATCAACACAGAAATGTTTTACTGACCACAAAATCAAGGTCCTACCATGACCATCCCAGTCCCCTGACCCGAACCCCATAGAGAACCTGTGGGGTGAACTGAAGAGGAGAGTCCCCCAGCGTGGACCTCGAAATGTGAAGGATCTGGAGAGGTTCTGTACGGAGGAACGCTCTCAGATCCCTCACCATGATTTAATTTCCTCCTTTCTTTGTTTTGAAAGTTTCATTGATGTATTTAACATTTATTTGTTGGCTTATTTGTTTTTAAATTATTGTTAGCTTAAAAAATTAAATATGTAATAACATTCTTGGACTGGTTGTCCTACTGTATGTGCCCCCCCCCCCCCCCCCCCCCCCCCCACATTTACTCTACATTTACTCTTCCACACACAAATCCACCTCCTGTCCAGTTCTATTACTCACTGCAGCCCACGCTGAAAAGGATGAAGACCTAATTAAGCGTAGCTAATTCTTTTCTTTTTGTGTATATTTCACGACAGAACAATGCTAATATTAGATATACATCTCCCGGTACACATTAGGAACATCAGAGTGAGATTTAACAGTGTCCCAGCTGCAGTCGTCTAGAATGTAAGAGTAGTTTGGAAGAGTTTTCTGCGAGGTGGTGGTGGTGGTGATGTGGTGTTGCTGTGGGGAAGAGGAAACATTACTTTAAAAACCCTGCTGAGGTTTTGTGAACAGAAGCCAAAGTGCTGAGGAATCTTGTGGGAAATTAGTTTCAGTTCCTCGTCCTCATTTAAAACAAAAAGTAAAGTTTTATGTTTTTTTTAAACCTTATTTGAACTCTGATTTCTCTCTTCACTGAAGAGGTTAGGAAGCTTCCACAGGGAACGCTATGATGCAGTGGAGAGAGAGTTACGAGACCCGTATATGAACCGCTCCCACGGGATGATGTCATGGCGATGAGGTCATCACTCAGAGCCGAGGCGTGGCGTCCAGCTGGACCTCATGCGTGCCTGAAATGTGTTTCCTGGACAGATGGGAAGCTTCAGTGTCGTGTCCTAACTAGATTTCCTCGTTCCAGCAGTGCCGGTTCCACAGTGAGTCAGAAACAAACAGAGACATAAGGTGTCCCTTATCAGAGGAAGTGCATGTTAAAGCAAATTAATAGCAGTTTCTCTTCCCGAACACCGGCTTCTTCAAACGGAAAAGTTGAACGTTAGAAAAAGATCCGAACACAAACGTCAAAACATTTCGAAACAAAACAACAACAAAAAACGCACACGTTTCAAGTCTCAAGCAGACAATACGTGTGTGTGTGTGTGTTACATGTGTGTGTGTGTATGTTGCGTGTGTGTGTTACATGTGTGTGTGTATGTTGCATGTGTGTGTGTGTGTTACGTGTGTATGTTGCATGTGTGTGCGTGTTACATGTGTGTGTGTTACGTGTGTGTGCGTGTTACATGTGTGTGTGTTACGTGTGTGTGCGTGTTACATGTGTGTGTGTTACGTGTGTGTGAGCGTTGCGTGTGTGTGTGTCTGTTACATGTGTGTGTGTGTGTGTTACGTGTGTGTATGGTATGTGTGGGTGTTACGTGTGGATGTGTTACATGTGTGCATATTACGTATGTGTGTGTCTGTTAAGTGTGTGTGTTACATGTGTGTGTCTGTTAAGTGTGTGTGTTACATGTGTGTTACATGTGTGTGTGTTACATGTGTGCGCGTTACGTGTGTGTGTGTCTGTTACGTGTGTGTGTTACGTGTGTGTGTGTTACATGTATGTGTGTGTGTTACGTGTGGGTGTTACGTGTGGGTGTGTTACATGTGTGCATATTACATATGTGTGTGTCTGTTAAGTGTGTGTGTTACATGTGTGTTACATGTGTGTGTGTTACATGTGTGCGCGTTACGTGTGTGTGTCTGTTACGTGTGTGTGTGTGTGTTACGTGTGTGTTACATGTGTGTGTGTTACATGTGTGCATGTTATGTGTGTGTGTGTGTTACGTGTGTGTGTGTGTGTGTGTGTGTTACATGTGTGTGTGTTACAGGTGTACAGTGCTGTGATGGAGATGTGATGCTAGTGTATACTGTAATAAGACAAACTGTGGTGTAGCCTGTGTGTGTGTGTGTGTGTAACTGTAACGTTGACAGGACTGTGTGTGTGTTTGTGTGTGTGTGTGTGTGTGTGTGTGTGTGTGTGTGTGTGTGTGTGTGTGTTTACTCAGCTGCGTGGGAAATAAACACACACCTGTTTTTATTAAGAGCTGTTTCTGTTTGCGACTCGAGCACGTTTCCAGGTAAAACCTGGGAGAAAGAGGTGATGAGAGAATGAAAATAATGAACAGGTTTATAAGCAGGTGAGTGTGTGTGATGAGTAAACATCCACTTCCTGTTCAGTTCATCACAACACACTCATTTCCCACTGCAGTCCGATTCAACAGCGAGAGAAACAATACACGAGCATCAGAAACACCCCCCGTCTCCGAAAATACAACAGCTGTGATGATATCTCTGCCATCTATTTATTTGTTTGTTTGTTTGTTTACTTATTTAAATTATTGATCATTTCAGTCATATGTTGTCCACAAGTGAATAATAATAATAATAATAATAATAATAATAATAATAATAATAATAATAATAATTATTATTATTATTATTATTATTATTATTATTATTAATTTATTTATTAAATTATTATTATTTTCAATAATATTCAGAATTCTTGGCCGTAGAGCAGGTTTATATCGATACGCTCCTAATAAGTTATCGTTTCCATAGTAACGGCTCGTTCCTCGGTGTAATTATTGATATGGTGCCGTTTTGTTGAAGTAAGGAGAAGTTTATTTCACATTTTTGACTGGAAGGTCAAATATACAGCGTGGTGTTTCAGAATACAAACAAACAACAACAACAATAACAATAATAAAATAAAATAAATCAATAAAATTGGGTCACATGTAGATATTTTCATTCAAACCATCTCATACGTCTCAGCGTTAGCGGTTTTAGTTTGTTACATTTTATTTGACTTATTTTTGTATTAGAAATGCTTTTGTTAAATCTTTGAACGTCGGTGTGTTTATTAGATTGTTGGTGTTTGTGTTGCTGCTCGTTTTAATGTTTCGTTTATTAGTTGTAAATAATAATTTAAACTTTACACTTTTGGAAATTTTTTAAAGACCCCCGATTTTCTTTTAAAAAAATTATAAACAAATTATTTAAAAAATTTGTAAATGTTTCAGTTGATATCTGGTGGCATGTATCATATGTAAAGCGACTTTAGGAGGACGCACTTATTATTATTATTATTATTATTATTATTATTATTATTATTATTATTATTTCCCCAGAAAACAACACCAGTTCTCTCTCTCTCTCTCTCTCTCTCTCTCTCTCTCTCACTATTTGGCAGGACTGATGTCGCTCCCGGCTCACACTAGGCTGCGCTCGGTGTGATGCCGCACTACGCATGCGTAACACCCCCCCCCCCATACCCCCCCCCCCACGGCCTTAGTGGTGGATCAGTTTCCCGAGCGTGAACGCGCACCGTGCACGCGCTCTCGGCACCTGCTTTTCTGGAGAAGGGTGTCATTATTTGGCAGGGAGCGGCACCGGAGGCACGAGCAGAGCGTTTCCTCCCTCAGAACCTCAACGAGAAACGGCGTGGATTCGGTTTTTCCAGAGCAGCAGCACCGCAGCCCGCAGGAGGAGGATTTTATTCAGAGTTTCCGGCGCTCGGACATCGGCGTGCTGCTATTCCGAGGAGGAGTGTTTTATTCTGTCTTCTTTATTTCTTTCTCTCCTCTCCTATTTCTGAAGGAATAACCGCGCGCGCGCTCATCTCATCTCGGAAGGTAAAGGATCCTCTAGGAGCTAGGCGTGGGGCGCGTGCTTCTCTCTCTCTCTCTCTCTCTCTCTCTCTCTCTCTCTCTCTCTCTCTCTTTATTACTCTGGGTTGGACAATCGGTGTTTCTTGTATTATTATTATTATTATTATTATTATTATTATTATTATTATGTGCGCGCGCGTACTGTGCACAATGCAAAACAACAACAACCCCCAAACAAACAAATGGACCATTTTTGGATTTAGTGATGCTCCGTCTTGTGCAAGCTCCATCCCTCCATCTCCATCCCCCCCCCTCTCTCTCTCCATCCCTCTCTCTCTCTCTCTCCATCCTCAGTCTCCTGACAAGTTAGCCTGTTAGCATGCATGCTAACCTAAGATAAACATGCATGCATCACACCCGACTGCATTTTCGGATTCAATAATTAAGGGAGAAAAAAATAAATAAATAAATAAATAAAACGGGAAGATGTGATGCCGTTATGCATGATGCGGTAATGCGTATCCGGGTTGCACGCGCTGCCTCCGATATCCCGCGCGCCTTTGTCTACTACACATCAATTTGTGTTGATCCTGGAGGTGATGCTGCTGCTGCTGCTGCTGCATCTATAACTCTGTTTCCTGTCCACGGCTACTCACAATTTACCTAGCTCTATCTCGGAAGTTTCTTGGAGGAGTAACAGGACGAGATCTAGTATTAAGATTGAGTTCCTCTGGAAACAAAATAAGCAACAAAGTATTTCATGTTGGAATAACGTGTGTGTGTGTGTGTGTGTGTGTGTGTGTGTGTGCAATTACCACCCTCTAATATATATATTTTTTACTCCAAATATCTCTCAGTCCTACATGTCTACTACGTCCTCGGTGTCCCGTTACAGCAGCTCTCTCCTCCCTCCTTTCCCACACGGGATTTTCACGGCTGTGTGCTGTAGTAACTGGAGCTCGGAGAAGGAATCCGGACGATGTGACACGCCGCAGACCGGATTTAGCAGCTGAAACTTTTTTTTTTTTTTTTTTTTGGACTTGGTTGTGTTACACGGCACCAGAGGATAAACAAGCAGGAGAATGGAGAGATAGAGAGAGCTTGTATTCCTCATTAGCTACACGTGTACAGTTACTAAGAGGAAGGAAGCGAGAAAAACAATTCCGCAGATTCCCTCTTTACGCAAATTCCACACTCGATTCTTGTTCACGTTTTGATCTGGAGACGTGACACCGACGGAGCGGACGTGAAACAGAAGTCAACCTCTCGGAATCCTGGACGGATCAGTAGAGCAGATTTCAGATTCCTGTTCATTTATTTATTTGTAGTTGCCAAGTAACAAGAAAATAAACACTACAATACGTCCTGCTATTGTTCGTTCTGTATACTTGACCGTTGTCGTGTTTATATTTATGTCCACCGCAGCGTGGTTGAATTCTCAAATTCGACAACCAGCTTTATGTCAATGCGCTCATTCTTATCGATACGTTACCATTTCTATAGCAACACGTCATTCGCAGGGACTCCGTGTGAAAAAAATTAAAAAGTGACGTTTTGTTAAAGTAAGGAGATGTTTGATTAACATTTATGGAAGGAGTCTCCAGTTTCAACAGCCAAGCACGTTCTCCGACATCTTCGGGACAGAGGAGTTTGCACTCCTGCGGTTTCTCGTCGTCCATCTGCATGAGTCTGGGTAGATCTGCAACCGCGTTTTCGTTTTAAAACGCTCTCCGTCGACACTTTTCAAACGTTTTCCAAAAATCGCTCTGGTGGTCCACCCGAGGCGAATTTTATGGTAAATCCAACGTTTTGTCTGATCGTGTCATACATTAAGTTAAGCTAAGTTACTACAGCTTCCATAAAGCCGAACTTTAGGCTCCTAGCTGAGGTGAGAACGTCGAGCTGGAGAGCTGTTTTACTGCCTGTACCATTGAGGTGGGAATCGTGGTTCATATCAAGTAGGTCCATCAGCGAGGTTTTTAAAACCTAACAAGATTAGGAACGTTTACTCCGTCACTTTGAGTAGATTTCAACTCTCTTTCATGAGATTGCCGTTGTACTATGGGTTTGGAGAATTGTCCATCATGTAGGTCTAGTAATAATGGTAGTAGGTCTCTGATATGATGCCGGTTGGAGATATTTGATTGGTTGGATTATTCATGTGTAGATTAAATCGTAAATCAAATCCCAAACCCCTTCCTTCTCCAGTTTCACATTCTTTAAGCACATTTAGAAGGACGTTTTTAAAAGTTTTTTTGATGGAGAAGAATCTGGGTTCAGCTCCAGATGATTAACAGTCCCGCTAACACCCCTGGAGAGTACAACATCTTTTATTGTTCTTCTACTTCTTATTCTTCTTATTAATAATATTAATAATAATGAGTTAGTTTAGTTTTATTTCCAGTCTTCAATCAGGTAACGCTTTATGATTGCATGTGATTATCTGGTATCCCTGGTGATTGCAGGCGCCACCGTTAGGAAGAGAGATAGAGGTGTCAATGTCCGGAAACGTCCATGCTTTCCCGTATGACGGGGTGCGGGAGGAGGGAACCAATAGGAATCTTACCAAAATGGCCAGAAACAGCCCCGTCTGTATCTACACTTTAGCTTCAAATACAATCATTAAACATTTAAAATCTACAATCTAAATTATCTAAAGATATTCCCTCATCCTTTTGTTTCTAGGTATTTTCGCTGTATCGCGATACTGACTGAGGTTACGTTTGACGTACACCCGTGTCACGCACAATATAGACTGAAAGTAGATTAGGAATTAAGAAACCCAACAATTTGAAGGAAATGACTGGATTGTCCATAACGTTGTCATGCTTCAAACTCAACCCTGTTACTCGTTTACGACCAAAATCCAGCAAAAAATCCTCGTGCAAATGAACTTGTTGGTGCGCTGATGGATATTTTCTTAGATTTAAATAAAAAAAGTATATTTTTGAGAAGTTCAGAGGGGTAAATGGTGCTGCAGACTGCTGCATCTCGCCCACCCACTTGTCATATGTTTCCTAGCACCAATAAGCCGTTTCTGTGCCAACTGGCCCTGCTGCAGCGTATTATATAGTGACTTTCTTCCCTCTGGAAGTAAGTGTGTGTGTGTGAGTGTGTGTGCGCTGGTTGTTTAGTCAGTCGGTCCCCGGTCACCATGGTGTCTCCAGGTCAGAGCTCCGCACACTAACACAAACAGCTTGGAATAACTGGCAGAGTCCAGAACTCTGAGCAGGAGAAACAGTGTAATGAGGAGTAAACCACTCAGTGGTAAACCAATCAGCAGTGGAGTTCCTCTAACCACAAACACGCTGTTTTATTCCCCTTCCACACAGTTACGTGCTGACAGTTACGGCACAACTTTATTAATTAAAGAGCGACACAACATCGTTTCTGTCCGTTTAAGTCTTTGTTGATCACATATACATTACAGCTCAGTGAAATTCTTTTCTTCGGATACCCCGGCATGCCAGGAGGTCGGGGTCAGAGCGCAGGGTCAGCCATGATACGGCGCCCCTGGAGCAGAGAGGGTTAAGGGCCTTGCTCAAGGGCCCAACTGATAGAAATAATGATTTCTCCAGTCTCAGAATGATTCAACCCCTTCATGGCGAGCATCTTTAGTACATAGTAGAGCTCCTTATGCTGTTATGACCTGCTGCAGACGAGATGCAGATCTTCTGGTAGCGTTCTTGAGGAATCTTCTCACGTTCCTCATGAGCGACGGCCTCCAGTTCCGTAATATTCTTGGGTTTGCTGCAACCGCCTTCTTCGAATCCCACCAGAGATTTTCTATGGGGTTCGAGTCAGGTGACTGTGACGGATCTGTAGAATCTTCCAGGACTTCTTCTGCAACCAAGCCTTGCTGGAATTTGAGGTATGTTTGGGATCATTGTCCTGTTGGAATGACGCCCAAGCTTCAGCTTCCTCACAGACGGCATGACGTTTTCTCCGAGGATTTCCTGATACCTCAATGAATCCATCTCACCTTCCACACGCCGCAGGTTTCCAGTGCCAGAGGATATAAAGCAGCCGCAGAGCATCACCGAGCCTCCACCATGCTCGACTGTGGACAGAGTCTTCTTTCTGCATCCTTCTTCCTCCAGACGTACCGCTGATCCATCGTGCCGGAAAGTTCCAGTTTTGTTTCATTGCTCCACAGAACACAATCCCAAAACTTCTGTGGATTGTTTATATGATTCTGAGCGACTTTTTTTGTGCTTTTTGGTCAGTAGTGCTGAACGTCTTGGAGTTCTGGCACGGAAACCTTCTGCGTTTAGTACACGCCTTACCGTGCTCACTGAAACCTCAGCGTCTGTTACACCGAGTCTCGCTGCAGGTCTTTTACAGTCACTCGAGGGTTTTTCACAACCTGCCTTCTCAAGCACACCTGGTGCAGCTAATGAAGCCCTTGATTAGTCGCATCAGGTGTGCTCGAGAAAAAAACACCTGCTTTGCATATTTGTGATGTTGAGTTATTAAGGGGTGAATAATTTCGAAACTGGAGAAATCATTATAAGTTGCATTTTCAGTTGAATTTGGGGAACAGTTTAAATTGCTTTTGTTTGATTTGTTCATCGCAAACAGCTGAAAGTCTGTACATTTCCACAATAAACATGATTTGCAATGAATCATTTGAATCATTTTGATTGCAACTGAATATCTATCTATCTATCTATCTATCTATCTATCCATCTATCTATCTATCTATCTATCTATCTATCCATCTATCCATCTATATATCTATCCATCTATCCATCTATCTATCTATCTATCTATCTATCTATCTGTCTATCTGTGCATGCTTTTCCAGTCTGGATCCTTTCAAACATCTCCAGTGTTTACACCTCTCTCTCTTTCATCCTTTCATTTCTTTCTTTCATTCATTACTGTTTCCCTCATTATCCATTTCTCTGTTTTTCTTTCTTTATTTATATGCCTCTCTATATCTATCTATCTACTCTACTGTTTCTATCTATCTATCTATCTATCTATCTATCTATCTATCTATCTATCTATTCTACTGTACTGTTTCTTTCTTTATTTCTATCGATCCATCCATATAACTATCTATCTACTCTTTCTTTCTTTCTTTCTTTCTTTCCTTCTATCTATCTATCTATCTATCTACTGTACTGTTTCTTTTATTTCTATTGAGATATCCATCTATCTATCTATCTATGTATCTATCTATATATCTGTCTGTCTGTCTGTCTTTTTGTCTGCCTTCCTTCATTTTTTGGCATGCTAACCTGAAGACATACAGATCTGACAGTTCAGACTTTCGGAGTAATGTGGAACTCTGTGTTCAGGTCATTGTTGGAGGACTATGGATGTAAGGCCACTAAGCGTGCTGAGGTGTGAAGTGATGAGGTCAGAGATCAGTAATGCGAATTTCAGTGAAACGTCGTATTACAGCGTCAGGAGGGGAATACTAATCACATTCCCAAACAATCCAGAGACAGAGACAGGGGTGAGGGAACAGGAAGGTGTGAGGAAAAGCAGAGTGGAACGTCTACAAGTTATACAGGAAGTGCTTTCGAAGATTTCCATCGGCTGCTGAGTGAAAAAAGTGACTGGGGGACAGATGGGCAGACAGACAGATGGGCAGACAGACAGATGGGCAGACAGACAGCAGCTGAACAGAACAATGACAGAGAGGGAATAGTGGAGAGAAAGATGGAGAGAGAGATTAAACAATAGGGTGGGTGAGGGGAGAACACTCAGCCCATCAGCTTTCTCCCCTCGGAGTGTGTTTGTGGTTCGGGATACGGGTTAGGGGACGGGGGGATGAAAGAGAGGACACCAGATGACAAAAACAACAGACAGATCCTGGAGAGAGGGAATAAAAACAGAGGAGGAGCGCTGATGTGTGATTGTGCTTCGTGCTGCAGTTTCACGCCGAGTCCGCACTAACGGGGATCATGGATCATTTGGAAAATTCCGGTTCAATGTTTCAGCCACATCAGTGCTTTCTGTTTCCCGAAAGCTTCCCAAAATGCCAGAAAGGAGCTGAGTGAGGGTGTGACCCATGACATCATTCCCGCCATTTTCATCTGTTTGACAATATAAACGGAACAGTGGAGACTGGAGCCGAGCTTCTCCTCTCTAACACCACTGTACCGTCTCCACAGCTCTGTTGTTATATGTTTTTTCTTTTGGAGGACCTCCATCACACTTATTACCCCGTTGTCAGGGCAACGCACGTGATCATGTGTTGGAATTCACACTGCCGATATAATTAGAAAAAGAAACAGCTATGTTTAATAAGGCGGAAACCGTGCATGAAAATCACGTTTCCACATTCCCACCTCACGTTTCCACATTCCCGCCTCACCTTTCCACATTCCCGCCTCACCTTTCCACATTCCCGCCTCACCTTTCCACATTCCCGCCTCACCTTTCCACATTCCCGCCTCACCTTTCCACATTCCCGCCTCACCTTTTCACACTCCCACCTCACCTTTCCACATTCCCGCCTCACCTTTCCACACTCCCGCCTCACGTTTCCACATTCCGCCTCACCTTTCCACATTCCGCCTCACCTTTCCACATTCCCGCCTCACCTTTCCACATTCCCAACTCACCTTTCCACATTCCCGCCTCACCTTTCCACATTCCCGCCTCACCTTTCCACATTCCCGCCTCACCTTTCCACATTCCCAACTCACCTTTCCACATTCCCGCCTCACCTTTCCACATTCCCGCCTCACCTTTCCACATTCCCGCCTCACCTTTCCACATTCCCGCCTCACCTTTTCACACTCCCGCCTCACCTTTTCACACTCCCGCCTCACCTTTCCACATTACCCCTTCACGTTTCGACATTCCCGCCTCACCTTTCCACACTCCCGCCTCACGTTTCCACATTCCGCCTCACCTTTCCACATTCCGCCTCACCTTTCCACATTCCCGCCTCACCTTTCCACATTCCCGCCTCACCTTTCCACATTCCCGCCTCACGTTTCCACATTCCCGCCTCACGTTTCCACATTCCCGCCTCACGTTTCTACATTCCGCCTCACGTTTCCACATTCCCGCCTCACGTTTCCACATTCCCGCCTCACGTTTCCACATTCCCGCCTCACGTTTCTACATTCCGCCTCACGTTTCCACATTCCGCCTCACCTTTCCACATTCCGCCTCACGTTTCTACATTCTGCCTCACGTTTCCACATTCCCGCCTCACGTTTCCACATTCCTGCCTCACGTTTCCACATTCTCCCTCACCATTTCACATTCCCGCCTCACCTGTCCACATTCCGCCTCACGTTTCTACATTCTGCCTCACCTTTCCACATTCTGCCTCACGTTTCCACATTCCCGCCTCACGTTTCCACATTCCCGCCTCATCTTTCAACAATCTACATTTGTACATTCCCGCCTCACGTTTGTACAAATTCATGTCTGAAATGAGTCGCTGTTTTCCCCGGTATTTTTTATCTGTTGTTGTTTATCTGTATGAGTTCACGTACACTTTATGGTTACTAAGTAACATGACGACAATGTTTATTTTTTCTTATGAACTTTGAGAGAAATTAAGTGAACGACTATAGCTGCTATAATGTAAGTGATAATGGGAACGAACTTGATTCGTGGACGTTACAGAACATTTATTGTAACTATAAACAGATAAAAGTACCACTTGTTCTTTAATAAGCATATGTTGTAAGTGTTGGGAGATCGCTGTGGTATAAGAGGAATAAAACACGCAGTTCTTGCTGTTCTTCAGGTGGTAACAGTAACTCTGCTTCACCACACCACTCTGTGGTTGATTATTTTCCTTTAACAGCACTATTCATTACTAGAACATTACCTGTTGCTCCCAGTGGGTGGAGCTACAGTATGTCTCGCTAGCTCACAATACTGGATTTCGTAAAAATCCGGTATTTACCAATAAATCCTATATAATTTTCTCCCGCTGGCTGCTGATGACTCATTTTTCCCAGAGAAATAATCGAGTCAGACTTTTCATTGGTTTGAGCCAGCAGTAATTACAGATGAGAATAATTTGATTGTCTGCTGCGTTCGGTTCTTCATTCTGCCGCGATCCCAAACCCGAGAAACCAGCCTGCTGCTGGAGGAGGTTCATACTTTAACGAAAATAACCAATGCAGAGAAATTTCTCCTCGCTCTTTAATGCGCTTAAACTTCAGATGTGTTGTGTGCTGTGGAGTCTGATGAAGATGGAGGGAGAAGTTTAGGAGGTTTAGGAGCAGGAAGAAAAGACTAGGAAGAAGGAACTGTGTTCTAGTGGGTATAGATGAGTCACTTATTACTTTTAGTTATGGTCATTCCACACGCTGCTACAACGAATGAGCTGCAGATGATTTCAGTACAGCATTCAGTTCACACTGAGACGCCACCGAGATGCTGAGACACTGAGACACTGAGACACCACTGAGACACTGAGACACGTCCGAGATGCTGAGACACTGAGACACTGAGACACCACAGAGACACTGAGACACGTCCGAGATGCTGAGACACTGAGACACGTCTGAGATGCTGAGACACTGAGACACTGAGACACCACAGAGACACTGAGACACGTCCGAGATGCTGAGACACTGAGACACCACTGAGACACTGAGACACTGAGACACGTCCGAGATGCTGAGACACTGAGACACTGAGACACCACAGAGACACTGAGACACGTCCGAGATGCTGAGACACTGAGACGCCACCGAGATGCTGAGACACAGAGACACTGAGACACCACAGAGACACTGAGACACGTCCGAGATGCTGAGACACTGAGACACTGAGACACCACTGAGACACTGAGACACGTCCGAGATGCTGAGACACTGAGACACTGAGACACCACAGAGACACTGAGACACTGAGACACGTCCGAGATGCTGAGACACTGAGACACTGAGACACCACAGAGACACTGAGACACGTCCGAGATGCTGAGACACTGAGACACTGAGACACTGAGACACCACTGAGACACTGAGACACGTCCGAGATGCTGAGACACTGAGACACTGAGACACCACAGAGACACTGAGACACGTCCGAGATGCTGAGACACTGAGACACTGAGACACCACTGAGACACTGAGACACGTCCGAGATGCTGAGACACTGAGACACTGAGACACCACTGAGACACTGAGACACGTCCGAGATGCTGAGACACTGAGACACTGAGACACCACTGAGACACTGAGACACGTCCGAGATGCTGAGACACTGAGACACTGAGACACCACAGAGACACTGAGACACGTCCGAGATGCTGAGACACTGTGCCACCGAGACACTAAGTCACTGTGCCATGGGCATTCATGCTTTTCCAAACTGGATCCTTTCAAACATCTCCAGTGTTTACACCTCTTTCATCCTTTCATTTCTTTCTTTCTTCCATTACTGTTTCTCTCATTATCCATTTCCTCTGTTATTCATTCTTTCTTTCTTTCTTTCTTTCTACATCGCTCTATATCCATCCATCCATCCATCCATCCACCCTACTTTTTCTTTCTTTTCTTCAGTTCTGTCTATCTATCTATCTACTCTGCTGTACTCTATCAATCTATCTATCTATCTATCTATCTATCTATCTATCTATCTATCTATCTACTCTGCGGTACTCTATCTAACTCTCTTTCTCTCTCTCTATCTATCTATCTCTTTCTATCTATCTATCTATCTATCTATCTATCTATCTATCTATAACTACAGTGCATCTGGACAGTATTCCCAGCACAAGTATACCACAGCAAAATGTGGGAAAGTGAAGCGCTGTGAATGATTTCCGGATGGACTCTTATCTATCCATCCATCTATCTATCTACTGTACTGTTTATTTCTTTCTTTATTTCTATCTATCTATCTATCTATCCATCCATCCGTCTATCTACTGTACTGTTTATTTCTTTCTTTCTAGTCATAATCAGCGTGAACTGAACTGTTTCTGTCTTTTTAATGTTCTTTCCTTTCGCTGTCTTTCATTTTTTCATCCTTTTTCATCCTTCTTGCTTTCTTTCTTTCATTTCCATTTTTTTCCCTTCTTACTCAATTTTCTATCTGTATATCTGCGTTTCTTTCTCATCACAGCACCATAGATGCAATTATTGATTATATGAGGAGTTGTGCTGCACTGTGCGTGTGTGTGCGCGCGTGTGTGTGTGTGTGTGTGTGTGCGCGCGCGTGTGTGTGTGTGTGTGTGTGTGTGTTCTCCGGAGGCCGTGCGGTATTTTACACTCCGTCGCCTGACTTCATCACTGCATTGTCTGGAGCTGTCACTGATTGTGTTGGAATGTTACAAAGGACTGCTAGTGGGCTGGATGGAATGTTCATTTGTCATGGTGTGCCGTGTGTGTGTGTGTGTGTGTGTGTGTGTGTGTGTGTGTGTGTGTGTGTGTGTGTGTGTGTGTGTGTGTAGTGCAAAGACTCAGGGTGTGAGAGAAAAACTGAGCGAGACACAAACGAGTTTATGGTGTGTCCTGTCCCTCTGTGCAATTTATTTTGCTATTGATCATTCTGCATCCAACACACACACACACACACGCACACACGCACACACGCACACACGCACACACGCACACACACAAACACAAACTTTTACTTTCCAGTGGTGCTTGTAAGTTTGTGAACCCTTTAGAATTTTCTATATATCCGCATAAATATGACCTGAAACTTCATCAGATTTTCACACAAGTCCAAGTCTGTGAGCGGCAAAAGTATGTGCACCTCCAGGATTAGCAGTTGATATGAAGGTGAAATTAGAGTCAGGTGTTTTCAATCAATGGGAAGACGATCAGGTGTGAGTGAGTGAACACCCTGTTTTATTTAAAGTTTAGGTGCAGTTATTGCTACACCGGGGAGGGGGAGGGGGATGTTATACACGTTTTCCATCTTACATCTGTTTTTATTATTATTATTATTATTCACAGCAATCATGACGAGCGCTACGTCCCCCATCCTGCTGAAATGGGACCCTAAGAGTCTGGAGATCCGCACCCTGACTGTGGAGAGGCTGCTGGAGCCGCTGGTCACGCAGGTAAGATTTACATTCACTGTGTTTTCATGCTGAGAACGGGAAGAAGACGGAGTCTAGACATCTTCTCCACGCCGTGTAATCTCGAACCTTCGGACATTAGTTTTGTACCGTAGACCTGACCCTACACCAGGCGCGTAGGTGTTCTTCCGACGCATATCCGTTCACTGAAAACGATGCTCTGGGGTTCTAGGCTCAGGACGATAGATTCTAACTGTCACGATGGCTGTCGAGTTGGACCATTTAAATGTCTGCGTCGTCTCGTATCTCGTTAATGTGCGTTTCCTTGTTTTGCTTATGTTGTAAATCTCCGGTGCGTCTTAATTTCCTTGTCCTTGTTCGTCATGAACATCTTCTGAAGATCAAAATAAGAACGGGATTGTTGCGTGTTGTTTATCGGGGGTGACTTCGCTATTCGACGATTCAGGAAGTATCTCCGCTGCTGTCCAACTCGGAGCACGTGCGCGCGTAGCTGATGTAAACTTAATCAAAACGTGAGCTTAACGAGCTTAATGATTCAGCAGCTAGGTTCGTTTACAATCCCCACTTCGGTTTGACGAGCGTTCCTGTCCTCGTTTACGGGTCACCCGTACAAAAAAAAAAAACCAAACGGGCTAAATGCTAATGCTAGCGACTCGCAGCTACAAGTGTTCTGGAGCACGACAGCACGATGGCGTATTGCACGCGACCTCACGAGTAAGTGTGAAAGCAATGTCATTTTCACATGGCGTCCCAGTGTCCGTGAGGGTTAATCTAATTTCAACTACTCCAACCCCTACTGAAAGGACGAGTGCTCGCTTGGACAAATTCATACCAGTGACAAGCAGGTATTAAATTTGCAGCAGTCTGTTTCTTCTCTTTCTTCCAACACGCTACCGCTCACTCACTTTTAATAGCGAGAGGATTTATTATGTTTCAGTATCTCAGATTATTTTTAGCACATCTTTATTTCGTTATATTGGGCGCACAGTTACGCTCATTTAAGTTTGACTCTCTGAGACATAGGAACTCACCCCATCTACGCACGTAGCATAATTCACGCAGTCATTCTCTGTAAATCGCCCACGACGTGTGCTCTTTTTGCGAAACCGCATGTTAATCGGGAGCGTATCGACTCCGCAGTGTCCTTCGATGCAGTAACTGTTCTGGTTTCTGTAGGTTCACTCGGGACTTGTCAGTTTTTCAGTTTAATGAGTGTCGGCGGAAATGGATTGCTCCTAACCATGTAGCTGCACAAAGTAAACACACTGATAAACAAAGCGAGGGGTCGGCCATCTTCCCGGCTCGACTAAACGACCCTGTTCAGAGCGAATTGATTTTAATGGCTTCGGTTCTGAAGTAATGAGATTGACTTTGTTTCGAGGAGCTCTAAGTGAGGCGTTTTATTATTATTTTTCTCTCTCTCTCTCTCTCTCTCTCTCTCTTTCTCTCCTCCTCCACTCTAATGCCTCGGGCGGTTATCGCTTCATAAACATCTACTCTTAAAATCGTCATTGGCTTAATGTTCACTTTATTGACCAGCACTCCGGTTTGTCCTAGAAGGAATGGATTCTGAATGTTGAAAACCCCGGAAAACTGCTTTTACGCCACAGCGCTGTGGAATTGGTCACACGGTGTCGATTCATGTCCTAGAACAGGTCTATGTTCGAATAGGCATTATTGTTTCTATAGCAACAGCTCATTCAAGAGCGACTTGTACGGTCGACGTTCTCTGTGAGGAGAGCGTTAGGGTTATGGAAGGAGTCTCCAGTGTCAACATTCAGAGGTAACGTGACATTTTCGGACACCTTCAGGAAATAAGAAACGACAGATTCTTTACAGACAAGCTGCGTTATTTATTTATTTATTTATTTATTTATTTGTGTATTTTTTTTTATTATCGACTTCATGAGAGAAATAAAAAGAGGCTGGTGAGGGAACGATGGTTTATAAACGCTATAACGTACGTGAGAACTTGTCTCAATGTTCCAAAACATACAATGTAACTATAAAGGGATAAAAAAATAAAAAAATAAATTATGATAGGAAGTATTAAGGAAAATATTCAACTTTGGTAAGGTAAGAGAAACTCCATGGAGAGTTCTTCTCTCAAATGGTCTGTGAAACCGTGAAAGAGGAGTCGTTAATCTAAATAACAAGCGTTTATATGGACGCTTCTGAAAGATTTCCTCAGTCTCATAGTCTGTCCTGCGTCTCTCGTGCATGCGCTCCACTCGTACGCTCTCAGAAAAACGGTTCCTCTGAAGGTTCTTTGGATGCTTTGGAATCTCGTCTAATAGGAAAACACCGTGCTAGGGTTATTTGTAGAAATATTCTCCTGAGGAACAAACTGTAAGCATGATATGTGCCATACTTCCAATCCCACCGAGTTTTTATTTCTCATAACGTCTCAACAAACAGGCCGGCTCTCCTGACGACAATTCCCTCAGGTGCCCGGGAGTGTTTGCTAGCTCTGCATTGTTGGGGGAAATTTGACAGCGGGCTTAACATCTGTCGAATCTGCTACAACTCCATCTTTCTTTCTAGTCTCTGTGGACCCACTCCACCACATGCTGCTGTAATTGGGGATTGTTGTGCTCATATCTCTGAACCAGAGCAAGTATACCGTCAGGATTAGCTCAAGCCGTGAAATTAAGAAAGCTTAAGAAACTTTTCTTTTACGCAGAGGTTTATCCAAACCCTTATTTAGCATCTAGAAGTACTGCGAACACTGTCGTCATACAAAACCATCACCTTCTCAGGTCGCTCCTCGGAAAGCATTCTGGAAAGGTTCCTAGAGCCGGTTGGAAATATTTCTGTATGGTTTCGATCTTTTCAGAGCAGATCGATCGGGTTAAGGTCAGCGTTCTGGCCAGGCAATTTCATTACCAAGAGAGTCAGACTGCCTCCTTCTTCTCCAATTAGCTCGTCTACACCTTTGTGGTGTGCTTGGGGTTGTTGGAAGTCAGACATTAATTACTTGCTTAAAAAGAAAAAGAAAAAAGTAAACAAGGTCTCTCCAGACTTTTGAAGGTCTATAAGCTAGACTTGAGAAAACGTACAGATAGATCAAATAAAGCGTCGTATACAGAATCACCTCGGCATCGGTTTGGTATAAAGTGGTTTTTGGACTGAATTGTCAGTGAATGACAACCTAAAAATTGTACATTAGTCAGAAAACGAGAGTAATGTTGGATATTTTTTTGGTAGGAATCGTGAAAACCAGGGACTCGTGAATGGGAATTAGATATGTTTTTGTCTACAGTTGCCCTAACAGCTACGGTCTTAGAAATTTTCGAACCCGTAAAGGTTGGGCGAACTCTGAAAGGTTTAAAGTAGATGCCTACACCTGATTTCCCAAATTGAACCCCTTTTAGGAAGCTGAGGAACCCTGGAAGAACCCTGGAAGGGTATGAGGAAGCTAGGAACCTGTTTCCCCCAATTTTCTAAACAATTTGACCGCCTGCCAATTCCCACCCACCAGCCAGCTCAGCCAAGTACCAACCACGTGCTAACACGTGCTTCCTCTGAGACATTTGAAGCCAGCCCAATGCATTGTTTCAAGCTGCTGCTGTTGCAACATTATAGGACAGCATAACACGCTTGGAGGAAAGCACCATCCACCCTATTCCCCGTACAGTACGGCTATACTATTGAGCCAAAAGCTGGAACCTTACCTATAGCTAGGAATGCTTGAAGGACGCCCTCATTGCATGAGTAGCCGTGTAGTCTTATAAGATGATGGCTTTGAGCATTGTTACATGCTTAATGTTGAGTTTTAGGCAAACTATTGCTTGTGGTTGGCATCTTCTAGTGGAGTTTCACTGGCTGTGTTTACATGATGAACTCCTTCTGATTGCAGATTCCAGATGAAATGTTTATATGTATCTTAAACTCTTCCATGCCATACCTGACTTTCTGGTGGAAAAAGGGATTCTTGGTTTGGCCCACTGTTGCTTTTTTGACACTCCTCCTCTTCCTCTTCCTGATCCTCCTCCTCCTGATCCTCCTCTTCCTCCTCCTCCTGATCCTTTTCCTTCTGATCCTCCTGATCCTCCTCCTCCTGGTCCTCTACCCCCTGATCCTCCTCATGATCCTTTTCCACGTGAACTTCCTGCCCCTGATCCTCCTCCTCCTGATGCTCCTCCTCATCCTGATCGTCCTCCTGATCTTCCTCCTCCTGATCCTCTTAGTCCTGATCTTCTTTCTCCTGATCTTCTTCCTCCTCCTGATCCTCCTCGTCCTCCTCCTCTTGATCCTCCTCATCCTCCTGATCCTCCATCTCTGTCCTCTGGTAAATGTATGCAGTCAGTTTGATTTATGGCTGTTTATAATTTAAACAATAGTTCAGCATTTTCAGGCGAGACGCAGATTTAAATCATCTCAGGAAAAAGCATCAGCTAAATGTCAGTGGATTTGCTCGAGCTGCTGAAAACGCTTGCGGATTGAAACTGAGGTAAAAGGTGGACATGTGGCAGGAGCTGGCCGAGCTTCGGGGGTCGTGACTGGGGACGTTGGGAAGGTCCCTCTGGGTGTGACCGGGTCGAACACTTTGGCTCTCAGACTCATGTAGGGGAATCTCGTCGAGTGCAGGCCAGTGAGAAGGGAGAAATGAAGAAACGGAAAAAAAGAATGACGCATAAAGAGAAAAAGGGAGAGAGAGAGAAAGAGGGAGAGAGAGGTGAGTCGGGTAAATGTCAGGAGATAAAAGCTTTCAGTTAAGTGAAGTTAAAAAGCTGTTAATTTCCCCTTTATATGACAGAAACATATTCACAGCCCTGCATCAGCAAGCTTTACACATACACTCAGCAAGAGAGAGAGAGAGTGTGTGTGTGTGTGTGTGTGTGTGTGTGTGTGTGTGAAGGATGCATGGCCACTGTGCCTGTTCCAGTGTCAAATTCCTTAAGAAAGTAGAAAGAAAGCAGCTGGGAGTGCTCGGTTGATTATTTTCCTCTAACAGCACAACACGGAGAGTGTCCTTTCTGACCCGCTTTAAACCCGAGCTGTGAGTTCACGTTAAGCTCAGAACAAAGGCTGTGATGAAAGAGCGAGAGCTGGAAGAGCTGCAGCTTCAAAAGAGCTCGCTTTGCTTTGGTTAAAAATGTCGAACGCTCTTTGAACGTCAACGTCATTTAAGTAAAAGAGCGCAGTTTTCCCCGGAGGCCATTTTGGATTTCTGTGCTCCTGACTGATTTTTCCACCGCCGTGTCCGAGCGTCTACAACACGCCACGACGCATCGGTGCAGCACATTATTTGAACGTTTGATCTGCGTTTTGGTCGAGAGTCTCAGTCTGGAGACGAACACGCAGACGGCGAAGTCGAGCACGTCACGCTCCACGCTCCCTTCTTTCCTCAGACCCCCATCATTTAGCTGCGTTCTCCAGACAGCCTATTGAGCTGCATTAGCTCCTTAATGCTTCGTGTAATCAGACGGTGATTGCAGCGTGTGGGTGAGGTGGTGATGTCGGCGGCGCTCGGCTTGGGGCTATTATTTCATTTTCCTGTCCAGCGAGAGCGGCTCGGTGTGCGTGATTGGAACTTTCCGCCCTTCCTGTTTATGAGGAATCCATAAAGGTTGAGCCTCGAGGACAGGGATTTATATTGTTTGGTATGTTTTTGTGAATATTTGGAGAATAATACATTATGCACGTGATTTAAATGGTAAATAGCGCACTTATATAGAGCTTTTATCCAAAGCGCTTTACACTTTGTCTCATTCACCCATTCACACACACACACACACCAGCGGTAGCAGAGATGCCATGCAAGGTGCTAACTTGCCATCGGGAGCAATTTGGGGTTTAGTGTCTTGCCCAACGACACTTCGGCATGTGGAGTCACGTGGAGCCACATGGAGTCATATGGAGTCATGTGGAGTCACGTGGAGTCATGTGGAGTCATGTGGAGTCACGTGGAGTCACGTGGAGTCACGTGGAGTCACGTGGAGTCACATGGAGTCACGTGGAGTCACGTGGAGTCACGTGGAGTCACGTGGAGTCACATGGAGTCACGTGGAGTCACATGGAGTCACGTGGAGTCACGTGGAGTCACGTGGAGTCACGTGGAGTCACGTGGAGTCACATGGAGTCATGTGGAGTCACGTGGAGTCACGTGGAGTCACATGGAGTCATGTGGAGTCATGTGGAGTCACGTGGAGTCACGTGGAGTCACGTGGAGTCACGTGGAGTCATGTGGAGTCACGTGGAGTCACGTGGAGTCACGTGGAGTCATGTGGAGTCACGTGGAGTCACATGGAGCCATGTGGAGTCATGTGGAGTCACGTGGAGTCACATGGAGCCATGTGGGCCGGGAATCGGACCGCCAACCCTACGATTAGTCAACAACCCTCTCCTCCACCTGATCCACAGCCGCCGATTTAGTCTTAGTTCCATCTTTTCCATGATGTTTAAACATCCCTTTATACTTTGTGTCCTCCGCTATAGTTAACCGATATTTCTCTCCGTTTCAGCGTGTGCTACACGCTTTATTTTATTTTGGAATTTCCTCAGTGTTTTTACTGAAAGCATAGTTCTCATTTCATCGAGACTGACTCGGCAGCTCTTCATATTAAAGTCATATCCTGTGTCTCTGCACCCTTGAGAACTACAGCGTCGCCTCGTTAAGTATTCTAGCTCGTGAATAATAAACCCGAAGTCCTCGAGGTGCCGTACCGGCTCGTCGTCCGTCCCTCATCGGTTTTTTTTTTTTTTTCTTTTCTTTTTCTTTTTTTCTGGAATTTTCACTTGAGTTTTGCACATATTATCCTCATCATTATCTCTATAATCTAATAATCTCTGGTTATTGGCTCCGTGTGTGTGTGTGTGTGTGTGTGTGTGTGTGTGTGTGTGTATGCAGTACACGAAATTAGCATCATGGGTGCACAAATAATACGCAGCTCTTACACAGTCAAGTGCAAATGTTCGCACACCCCTCGCACGCTTCCCAAAAACGTGCAACACGTTACAAAAGCAAGGCGACAACCCAAAACCCGAAGATGAAAAACACTTAGAACAGAAGCTTTTCGTGCGAAATATCTCGTTCTATAAATTCTTTATATCCTAAGGGTATACGCCAACGTTTGCGCTCCACTCTAAATCTGTACTGGTGTGCTTTTCTTTGAAATTTCTCTCAGATTTATTGCCTTATGATTAACTCAAGCAAAAACGTACTAATCTAAATATTTCAGAGCCCTGCGAGTCTGTCCGTATGCGTATCTACTTATGTATTATCCATCCATTCCATTTTCTATAGCGCTTATCCTGCAGGGTCGCGGGAAAGTGGAGACTATCCCAGAGAGCATCGGGTACAAGGCAGGGTGCACCCTGCATACACGTTCTTACACTACGGACACTCTGGACATGCTAATCAGACTACCGTGCATGTCTTTGGACTGGGGAGGAAACCGGAGAACCCGGAGGAAACCCAGAACGTACACACAGGGCCGCGGCGTGAATCGAACCCCCGACCCCCGGAGGCGTGAGGCGATCGTGCTCACCACTGATCCACCGTGCGCCCTCCTTATGTATTATTTCTAGCGTTTTTTTCCGTGTTCTGAAGGACGGAGAGCAAAGTGCCAGCGGGAAACGTTTCTTTCTCTGTCATATTCAAGCTCCAGCTGTTCATAACCTAACCTTCATCTCATACCCACACCCTTCCAGCTGAGTTTGATCTTCTGCTCGTGGCATGAAAGCTCCGCCGCTTTAATCTTAACTTTCTTCCTCTGTAGTTCAAAATATGCTGAAGGAAAAAGAAAACAAAAAAAAAAAAAAACGAGAGAGAGAGAGAGAAAGCCCTTCTGCTGATCCCCACACACCCGTCACGGCTAATGTGAAGTGACAAACACAAGCCTCGACAAGACAAGCAGGCTTTACTGACCTATTTAAGTCCTTTTAATACAACAAACCAGCGTTGAAACTTCCCACTTCTTTGTTATGGTAGTACCACATGATTGTTTTCGCGCCTAACATTTAGAGTACAGTGTGTTTACTTTATACTGCAGGACGTTTAATACACGGCCTCGAGCGTAAATTGATATGGAGACGAGTGATGACTGGGACATTTTCTAAATGTTCTTCTTCCTGTTGATGAATCTTAATGACGAAGTACTGAGTAATGAGAATAGTATATATATTTTTTATAAAAATGGCCAGGAATGTGGAAAAACATGGCCGAAATGCCCCAATTGATATGAGATAAACATGTAGCATTAGCTAGAGCTAACGTCCATTAACTATAGGCTTATTAGCGTAACATTAAAGTCTCGTTAACACAATATCATAATCGAAATGCTGATTGGCTGCATTAAAGACTGATTAATAACATTATAAGCTTGTTTACGCTCATTAATAAAACTGAGGACTCCTTAACCAAATGCCATAGCTTCATTAATGACTTTAAACGCTCGTTATCATGACATTAGACGCCCGTTAATAACAATATAGGCTCGTGAATAAGTTTATAGGCATATGAATAATATAATAGCTTCATTTACTTACTATTATGAACGATGCTGAAGGCTTATTAACATAACATTATAGATTCATGAATATTTTCGGCCGCTCATGAATAAAACCACAGGCTCATTAACATAATATTATAACGTTATAGCCGCATTAGACCTTAAACGTTCATTACCATGACACGATATGTCCACTGCTAACATCATGAGCTGAAGAATGATATTGAACGCTCATTAATAACTCTGCAACATTAATAACACTATAGTTATAATAATTAACAAAAGCGTTTTATTCGTAATAACGTTACGCATTAATTCCGCATTCACTCAAGGTTTTTGAGAGCGCTGGCTTTAAACCATGCATGTGGAATATGAAATATTCGCATGACGCGTAAGAGCAGGAATTAACAATCATCGCCTGTTTCTGTAGGACATGTGAGATTAGCCAGGTATTCAGAATGAAAGAAAACGTGGAAGCTCACACACTGCAGACACACACACACACACACACACACACACACACACACACACACATACAGCTCTATTCTTTGAACATTTGGCACGACGCTTGTGCCAGGAACATTGCGAAAGCCCGATGGTGACATTTCTATTGATCAGGTTAGCATGTTTGTTTACTCATGATGCTAATCTGCGACACTAAGGACACTGCATGCTCTCCTCCCTTCGGACAGAGTCACTAGCGATCGTCGCTCGTCACACTGCTGATTTTAATTAAAGAGGTGGCGTTAAGCTAAGCTAATCCTCATTCACAGCGTTTATCCTCTCTTCTAGTGAGGAAGAGAGACTCGAGTTTGAGTGGGAAGATTTTGAATTGTAACGGTGTGAGATACGTGTGCGAGCGCCAAAACATGGCATGAAGCGAAAATGTGTGTTTTTATTTTAAGCTGGATTGCAGATTAACCCACCATCCCGAACTAGGTTTTTGTTGTTGTTGTTGTTGTTGTTGTTGTATTTTTCTAAAGCAGCACATCCTGTTTCAAGTCTTTTATTCCTCTTATACCACAGCGGTTGTGGAAAAAATTTAACAAAGGAAAGAAAAAAAAAAATACATGAAAGAAACAAAGAAAAGAAAAAAAAAAAGGAAAGAAGAAAAAAAGAAAAGAAAGGAAGCCACTTTCTGACCAGTCAAAATCCAGAAATCGAGAGCACGTTGTTCCTCAGGGTTCTATCCTGGGACCGTTCCATTTTTAAGGGTTTCTTATCATGTTTTATGAACGGATGATGATGATGATTTCCTGCTGAGTGATTTATATTTTTTTTATTTCTGTGTTAATTAATCATGTATGTGGTGGGAAGTGATTTAAAAAAAAAAAAAAAAAAAAAAAAAAAAAAAAATCAAGTAAAAAAAAAGTATCAGATCAATTTAGAGAGAGAGAGAGAGACCTACGTCAGTCCCTGAACATGAAAGCATGGCAGGAAGGCAGCAGCGAGAAGCACCTGAAGTGCCTTGACAGTGCCTTTCATGCTTTCATGTTCATGGATTGACGTAAGGAGACCTTTTGTCTTTTTTTTTTGTTTGTTTTTGACAGATAAGAACTCAGACGGCGCCCCCCATCTCCGCACACTGTAATAAGGAACGTAGGAGTGAATGAGCAAGAACGGAAATGTCAGGACTGCAGGTCCTCCTGACCTTCCTAATCCGAAATCTTTCCATGCTCACTTGTTGCCTTATTTCCGAGAAACCCGGGATTTGCCGGAATCCTTGCTGAAGATGTATTGTTTTTACTTTAATGCAACTTGGAGTGGGTGGATGTCTTGAGGCTTATTACTGAGATGCTCTACCGGCTTACGCTTCATGTTATTGCTCCATTTGATGAAGGGATGTATCGGAACTCGGCACACGTACTGTAAAGAATAAAGCCTCGTTGTCATCTTCGTTCCACATTTTATATCCCTGATTTTAGAGGGCTCGTAAGGCGTGGTCTAGACTCTGCTGACAAACCCCACCGTGGCCTTTGGGTTAAATATAAGCACAGAGGGGTGGACTTCTGCATAACCTGAATGAAGGAGCCCAGAAACTCAACCCTTTAAGCATGTGCCTAACCCAAATCTGACTACCGGGAGCGTTCCCCGTTTAAACACTGGGGTTTTACGAGCACGGTTTATGTTATTATACGGAAATGGATGATCTTTACTCGAGGGTGGTGTGTAGATGGGGTGGATGTTTCATCGCAGCAGACTCTCTGTGCTCAATCTGCGCCGGCTTTTCAATCAAGATGGACTTTTATAGGCGTCCAGGGTATGCGGGAAAATGTTATTTCCACTCCATATAGAACAGATTATCAAGCCAGGACCAGTGGAGCAGAGACACAATGATGAGGTTTTACTGACAAGATAATGATGGATCTCTCTATCTCTCTCTCTCTCTCTCTCTCTCTCTCTCTCTCTCTCCCTATCTATCTGTGTATCTGTTAGAGCTGAGTATGCGTGTACTCAAACGGCAGCAAATTCTTGCACCTTCTTGTGATCACAGTCTAAACGACAAAACACAAGAGACACGCTCCTCCATCCATCCATCCATCCATCCATCATCCCAACCATCCATCCATTCACCAACCAAGAATCCATTCATCAAATCCTCCACTTTACCATCCACTCACTCACCCATACTGTACATCCAACCATCCATCCATCCATCCATCCATCCATCCATTCACTCTCACACTTACTCATCCATCAATCCATCTGTCCCTCCACCCTCCCAAACATCCCAGCCATCCACCTATCCGTTCATTAACCTGTCCATCCACAGGTCCAGGTCCCATACATTCGTTCATCAAATCATCCATCCTTCCAACCATTCACTTACCCATACATCCAACCATCCATTCAACCACTGATACTCCCACTCACTCATCCATCAGTGACTCCATCCATCCATCCATTCTCTCAGACACTCACTCATCCATCAAATGAAACATACATACATACGTTCCTACATGCATACACTGATCCAGACACACATCTATTTATCTGCCAATTATCTGTCCACCAATTTATCAATCTCTACCCAACCAGACACTCTTCTATCCATCCATCCATCCATCCATCCATCCAACAATCCATCCATCCATTATTGATATGCAGGTACCCCATTCATTACTATTGGTCATTGAAATGAATATTGTACATCATCCTCTTAGCCTTGATTTATTAGAAGCCACATTTGGTGTTAAAGTAAACGAGAGATTAAACCATAAATGCTATCATTTTGCCCATGGCTAACGTTAATGCTGCAAATGCAGTCAGCATCACCACAGACTCTACCCCACGCCGAGGACCGGTAGCATTAACTCGTGTGACTGGACACTTCACTCACCACTGTGCAGATTTCATTACACAAGTCAAAATTGATTGTGTTATTGCTGTGTGATGAAGTGCAAATGCAGCTCCTCACAGTCCAGAAGAAAAGGTTAAGTGTCTAGTGCTGTTTACAGCGGCCTCAGGAATAACAGAGCACTTTTGGAAGTTAAGGTCACTTGGCACGTTCACATTCGGTTCATTTTTCCACACTGGTGTAAATATTCTGACAATTAGCAACAGTGCTAACATTTAACCTGACATTTAATTAAAATGTGACATTGTAGATTCACCCATCCAGACAAGTAGCAGTGGCTGCAGTTGGGGAGGATTTCAACGTCACGTCTTGAGCAGATTAACATTCGCACAACAAACGCTGTGGTTTATAGCTGCTTTAATTCTATTTATGAATATGAATAGGAATAAGTATACGGACTTGGAGAAAGTTGGTGCTATTTTAGCTCTCTTAATCCTCTCATAATGACAGGAATATCCGTCCAGGAACTGACAAATCCACTCTCATGCTGCCGCGTGCTGAAATCATCATGACTGTGGCCTACTCAGAGAGAGAACTCTGAGAGAGAACTCTGCGAGAGAACTCTGCGAGAGAACTCTGAGAGAGAACTCTGAGAGAAAACTCTGAGAGAGAACTCAGAGAGAGAACTCTGAGAGAGAACTCCGAGAGAGAACTCCGAGAGAAAACTCCGAGAGAGAACTCCGAGAGAGGACTCCGAGAGAGGACTCGGAGAGAGGACTCGGAGAGAGGACTCGGAGAGAGGACTCCGAGAGAGGACTCCGAGAGAGGACTCAGAGAGAGGACTCCGAGAGAGGACTCCGAGAGAGGACTCCGAGAGAGAACTCCGAGAGAGGACTCTGAGAGAGAACTCTGAGAGAGGACTCTGAGAGAGGACTCAGAGAGAGAACTCAGAGAGAGGACTCTGAGAGAGGACTCTGAGAGAGGACTCTGAGAGAGAACTCTGAGAGAGAACTCTGAGAGAGGACTCTGAGAGAGGACTCTGAGAGAGGACTCTGAGAGAGGACTCCGAGAGAGGACTCCGAGAGAGGACTCCGAGAGAGAACTCCGAGAGAGGACTCTGAGAGAGGACTCAGAGAGAGAACTCAGAGAGAGGACTCTGAGAGAGGACTCTGAGAGAGAACTCTGAGAGAGGACTCTGAGAGAGGACTCTGAGAGAGGACTCTGAGAGAGAACTCCGAGAGAGGACTCGGAGAGAAAACTCTGAGAGAGAACTCCGAGAGAGAACTCAGAGAGAGAACTCGGAGAGAGGACTCGGAGAGAGAACTCAAAGATACAGTACTGTTCAAAAGTCTTTGCCTACAAAAATAATATAATAAAAAGTTTCTACATTGAATTATTTCTCAGTAGTCTCAGGTACTCTTTGTTTTGTTGTATGAGGAAATTAGCTGCGAAGTTTTACTCAGCATCTTGGAGAATCTGCCACAGTTCCTCTGGAGACTCTGACTGTCACACTCTGTTCTTAAAAAAAAAAAAAAAAAAAAGGATTTGCACTTTAGAATAGCTGAAGTATGAATTATGGAGCGGTCTGAAAGGAAAACTCTGGAGGACTCTGAAATGGCCTTAAGACTCATTTTCTGAGAACTCTGAAGTGAGAACCTTTTCATGTAAAACTCTGGAGAGCACTAAAACGGGAACTCTGCATTGAGAACTCTCAGCTAAGAAGTCTGGTGTAAACACTCTGACAAACTCTGCCAGGCGAACAAACTACAATTGGAGTTCTGAAGCGAGGCGTCTGAAGTGGGAAATCTCTGAAATGAGAGCTAGATATTAGCCAGTGCTAGTCTGAGAACTCTGCTGGTAGAGCTCCGAACGGAGAATTCTGGAATCTTCTGGAGAACTCTGGAGACCTGAGATGAGAAAACTCGGCAGTGGGGAATCTGAAGTCAGAGCTTTAAAGTGAGAGAGCTTCAGAGAGCACTGGAGTAAAAGCTCCGGAGAACAGAAGTTCTACAAAATCCACCGACAAAAAGCCACGGAGAACAAACAAATAAATAAAATACTACTAAAAATAAATAAATAAATAAAAACAGGAAATGTAAAAGAGTAACAAAAACAATAATAAAGCAATGTTTGAAGCACAAATTTTATAACTGTATATATTAAAATACTAAAAAAAATTTTTTGTAGCAATTTCCCTCAATTATTATTATTATTTTTTGTTTATTTATTATATTTAATGTGTTATACAGGTTTTATATTTATATATTATCATCTCAGTATCTTCACTCCGGGCGGCTTCTGGAAACATGCTGCATGTCGATGAGAAATGATGAATGATATTACCTGAGGTGCGAAACAGGCGCAAAACAGTGAACACACACACACACACACACACACACACACACACGCACACACACGCACACACAGATGTTATTTTGCATTAGGATTCCTGTTTGTTGTCGTACAGTCCCATTATAGCGTAGCCGCTCCTTCGGCAGAGCTGAGGAATGGAGTGGCAGTACAAGGACGCTCTCCTTCCCTCCTTCTCTCTTTCCCATCATCATCATATTCTTGTATTTTTTCGAGCGTACTGTTTTCTTCCACATTTGTTCTGCATTATGAGGAATAAGTGATAAGTGTCGGTTTGGACTGTTTGGACAGCGGCACAGCAGCCAGCCACTCAATCCTTCTCCGTCTCCTTCTCAGACGCTGGCTTTTTCCCACAGCGTGATACAGACGGCTATCTGGCATCGGCTGTCTGAGAACCTGGCAGTGTCTGAGAAGATTAGGGAGAAGGGAATACTCTGGGAAAATAGTCTTTCTCTGGGAAAACCCTTAAAGGGGATATGATGTGTGCGCATGTCCGCCTGTTTATAAGACCAGTCGCAGAACAAAATGGAAACTATTCAGTCCGGTTTTGTCCGATTTACTGGGTGACGCTCGGGGGATTAACAGCGGATGGATTGTGTGAAGAGATGGACAGAACTGAGGAAAAAAAGACGCTGAAATTTTACTTCATTATAAAAACGAAGCCAGCCTAAACATGGTTGAGAACTATTTCAAGTCAACGGAAATGTCCAGATGAATACAAACCATATTCCTAATCATCGATCTGCTGTTAAGAATACGCTAAACTTTGCCCATTTTGTTGCTTAGCAACCGAAATTTTCCCGACTATTAACAGACGACACTGAGTGACGGAAGAAATGGAATGTTACAAATCACGGCCAAACACTCTTAAAAATAAAGGTTCTTCAGTGGTTCTTTACAGCACCATGGGTTCTGCAAAGAACCTTGTTTTGGTCAGAACAAGAACAACTTGAGCTATGTGGGTTTTTTTTGTTTTTTTTTGGAGATTAAAGAAGTATTTTACGTTTCATTATGGGTTCTTCAGAGCAGTGTATTGGTTCTTCGACAGGTTAAAGGGAACCCTATAAGGTAAAAGGTTCTCCTGCATCACTCTTAAGGAACTAGTCCTTAAAGGACTAACTGAGGGGTTTTTAGAGACCTTATGAGAACATGGTTCCTTAAGGTAGCAGTACATTTGTATTTCATTTGAAGATCTAAAACGATTTAGTATGAGATATACACAAAAGCAGAAGAAATCAGGACTGTATACGGTTCTCTAAAGAACGTGAGTACAAGCTTCTTTGTGCAACTTAAAAGGGTTCTCCTGTGGTCATCTAAATGGACGTTTTTCTTATCGTTGGTGCTCCAGTTTTAAACCAGGTCCGATTCAGCTGTAAAGTCTCACATGGTGTCACGCCCCAGCTGCTACTGTTATTTATCGTTGGGTTCGAGTGTCAGGATCGTGCAGAAGCAGCGATGGATTGACTGACAGCGAGCGATGAAACAGCAGCAAAGCTACTGTAAAAAAAAAAAAAGAAGGATTTAGTTTAAAGGCATGAAATTGAATGTCTTTCAGCTGGGAGGTATGTGCTCCGTATCCTGTTTATCCCTCGCTCTCTGTAAGCGGGTCGTGAAATCAGATTTGCTCACGTCGTCTCATCACAGTCAGCCGAATGTCTTACGAGTCGAGAAATATTTAACGCAGTCATTCCGTCTCTGGGGTCGACGTGGTGCAGGTTGCGACGTCGTTGTGGAGAGATTTCACCCGTACACAGTTTACCGAGGGTTATCCTGTCCTGTATGAACTGCGTCTGAGAACCTACACCGAGACACCGTGCAGATGAATTCTGGGATCTGATTGGTCAGAAAGTGTTACATTTATATAAGTGGTGTTGTGTGTGTTTTTTTTTTTTTTTTTGCCATGGTGTCATCAATTGAAATACTTCCAATACCAATTTCAATACTTTCAGAGGGGACTGTATATATAAACTGCAGCAAACTTAAAAAAAAATATATATATAAATATATATAAAAATATAATATGCAGCATTTAAAATGCAAATTAAAAACACTTATATAACAGAAGCTCTGTGTAGAAAGATGATGTTTAAGATGATAAAGTTTCAGAAATTGTCCACATTTGGAATAGCCAGCATGCAGTGGTTAATAAGCCTGCACTCAGCACATAGCCTCTGGATTTGTTTTTCTTTTTTTTTTTTTCTTTTTTCATTTCTTTTATAATTGGATGGGAAGGATAGACAATTTAGCAAAATGGGATTTTTACCTCTTAATATACTGAGAATGAGCAACAGAAATGGGAAAAAGGATAATAGAGCTATTCCAGTTTCCCCTGCGGTTTTATTTAACCTTAAAACGCGAAAGGGAAAAAAATAGACATAATTATATATTTGGAACTTTCTTGTTTCTTTCTGGGGGTAGCTTTTGAGTTTATTATACAGCCTCGTTTTAACGCTAATTAATATCAGAAACGTTTGTATTTACCGTCTCCATGCTGGTGAGTAACAGCAGGGACTCACGGCTCTCGTCGGACTCTGCCCTAACTTTACGTTTCCTCCTAGAACCTGACTCCGGACTTTACTTTACTGGATTACACATTTAATGAATCGTTTAAGTGAGTACTGAGAACGTGCTCATGACGGTGATGGTGATGATGAGTGAGGCAGGGCAAAATAGCAAAATAAAAAAAATGACCCACCTCCATCTTCACTATTGACATGCATAATGAACAGTTATATAATAATACTGTAGCGCTACACAGCTTCTGGAAGGCGTGTTTACTTTCATTAGCATTTGCAGCAGGAAGTCAAACCATTTTGTAAAGCTGACATTTGGGTTTTATTACTCCGATGGTAAAAAAAAAAAAAAAAAGAAGGAAAAACAGCTTGCCAAGACCTTTACGTTTTTGCGAGACCTGTTACACGATGATTAAATACTTTGGCAGCAGAGCTGATAGGAGAAATCGCATCACCTGGAGCTAGCTTTAGCAGGAAAAACTGTAGACGCTAATCTTTTGAGATGCAATTTGCATTTCTGCCACTCAGCGTTGCTTAGCAAAGTGTGGAAAAGCAGCTTGGCTAAAAGAGACGGGGGGTAAAAAAATAACACGCAGTCTGATCGTGACGGTGTCGCTTTTAACGCAATGCATGTGGTGAAGGAATTTATTTTATATCACTAAGGCGCATTAAGTGTCTAATCTCGGTATTTTTAACCTGCGATCTCGGCTCGTTCCACAGGTGACCACTTTGGTGAACACCAGTAACAAAGGACCATCCAGTAAGAAGAAGGGTCGCTCTAAGAAGGCACACGTCCTGGCCATGTCTGTCGAGCAGGCCACGCAGAACTTCCTGGAGAAGGGTGAGCAGATCGCAAAGGACAGCCAGGACCTGAAAGAGGAGCTCATCACTGCTGTGGAGGAAGTCCGTAAGCAAGGTGAGGGAACTTTGTGATGTTCTGGGCTTTCATTCATCTGAGATAAAATATTTGCATGAGTGTGAGTGGGAGGGTTTTAATGCTGAAAATAAAAAATAATAACTGCATGGATGGGATTAAGCTGTCAGAGCCAGAATTTATTTATGTTTGTTTGTTTTTGTTTGTTAGTCACTTAGTTAGTTTGTTTCTCTAGCATTTCCCAGTGTTTCTGATTGCATGAAGGTCATATACTTAAAAAAGAAAAGAAAAATGAACAACAACAACAATAATAATAATAATAATAATAATAATAATAATAATAATAATTTCTGCATTTTGAGGGCCGAGCGGTTTTGAATATCAGAGTCCCTTTGATAATTTTTGTACAGACAGGTCTCAAGACGATGTGAGCCACATTTGGTGAAGATTGGACAAAATTTGGAGAAGTAGCAAAAATGGCAGTTAGATGTAAGCGTTTTTAGCATGTTATTGTGACTTTGACCAGTGGGGGGCACTGCGAAAAATAATTTATTCTATAGGCTCAGGTCATGGTCCTGAAGTTCCCTACCGAGTTTCGTGTCCGCGCGTAAAGAGGTCGCTGCGATACAGCCTCACTTCCTGTTTGATGGCTTCGCTGACAGATTCGTTGGCCGTTCACGGGCAAACCGTTTGGACTATTCAAAAATGTTTTGATACCTTTTTGTGAGGCTTACTCTGAGGATGATTGTAAGTTTGGTAATGATTGGACAAAATGTTTAAAAATTTTTTTTTATAAAGGCAGACTAATCTCATTAGGCAGAAATTGGTGTAATATGGTGCGTTGAACTGGTCTTGACCCAGGGAATCCAGCGATGCCTGGTTTTTAAATTTCAGACACACGGTTCGAAAGTCACGACCATAAATGTACTTCCACCTTAGGCCCACATTTGACCCGATGTTGGCGCTATAGCGTTGGCAGCACTTCGCACAAATTTGGGCAGAATGTTCCTTAGACCCTCCACAATCAGTGTGCCAAATTTTACAACTTTTTACCGGAAGTTTCTATGGGCTGCCATACACACCCCAGCCAGAAGAAGAAGAATAATAAGCAGGAAACACAGAAGAACAATAAGGCGCCTCCGGTGCTTGGCCCCCTAATAATACTTTTATCTTAGTCCAGTTTAAATCCAAATATAGATACAGATATTTAAATGCAAATTTAGATACAGAGATATTGTTTATTTTATTAAATAAATACATATTAATATTAATGTGATATTAATATTTATCATATTACATGAATATTTATATAAACAGTTTATAAATATATATGTGGGAAGATTACGTTACATCGCTGGTTACTTCAGCGAGTCAGATAAACACATCATTTCCGACCGACATCTCTTTTTCCTTACCGCTCTCGCTCTCGTTTTCTTCTCTAGTTCTCCTTCACTTATTCCTTTTGATCTTTTTACATTTTCACTCTCCGCCTCGGTATTCTTTCGCTTTATCAAAAACGTCGGATCTTAACTGATGCGCACGTGGTAACGTCTCTAATACACTCCGAACTCGGCTCCTGAACGGCTTTTTATTCACCGGACCCGCTCACTACGTAGGGTGTGCGCACCGTGACCACGCTGTAGCGATGCATCCCTGACGTCTGACTTATTTGCTTTTTGTCAGTTTCTCTCTTTCTTTATTCTTTGCGTCTCAGAAATTAGACGTTCCAACAGCACAAAGTGTTTCTCGAGGCCCGTTATGTCTCTCACCGCACGAAAAAAAATTCAATTAAAGCTCGATTACTGCCTCGTGCATTGCAGCGGTACGGCACTTAAACCCCGCCAAGCCGCTCTCTCACAACGTCGACGTTTCTCACAGAACTTTCTTTATCTCCGTTCGGCTTCTTTGATTATCCGTCTCGGAGGTTTTACCTTTAATGAAACTCATAATTTGTCATTTGGACTCGACTGTTTGTAATTATAATAACGCTCTTGAAGAGTGAATTCCATTGATGAACGATGAGGAGCGATAATGTGTGGAGTTGGTCATTAAATCGGTGTGTAATGCGTGTTTTTCTTTCCAATTCGGGAGTGTGTTTGGTTTTGAGTGCGTACCTTCTCCCGAGCTTCTGTACTAATGCGTATATTCGAGCAGGTTTGAATATCAATGAGGCTGGAATGCTAAAGAGTGAACATTAGCGGCAGCTTACGGTGAAAATTCTGTCCCGTTCTTAAGCAAAGAAAATCCCCAAAATGTTTCTTATGTCTCTAATACATATATAAATCCCAACGCGCTTTGAATTCACCGTGTCCGCTCACTCCAGGGGGTGTAACAGGACACTACGAAGTGCACTAGATGCTCTATACAAGTTCCAGGATTGTTAAGGACTTGCGTGTAATAGAATCATTTGTAGCACAGGTTCATCCTGCGTGTCTGTTATATTTGATTTGAACATGTATTCATATAAACATCCTGGAACGAAACGTATATAATACCGGGATGTATACAGCGGATATCAAAAGTCTACACACCCCCGTTAAAATCGCAGCTTTTTGTGAAAACT
>NC_030444.2:14750186-14845186 GCF_001660625.3 Ictalurus punctatus
CAGGGTCGTGGGTGCCCAAGGCTCATTGTGGAGCGAAGGCTGAACCACCCGGTCCGATCTCACAGAAGATCTACTGTAGAACAAACTGCTGAAACAGTTCATGCTGGTTCTGATAGAGAGGAGTCGGAACACACAGAGCGTCACGGCTTGCTGCGTGTGGAGCTGCGTATCTGCAGAGCGGTCAGAGTGCCCATGCTGACCCCCTGTACACCTCCGAAACATCTACAATGGGCATCAGAACTGGACCATGGAGCGATGGAAGAAGGCGGCCTGGTCTGATGAATCTCGTTTCCTTTTACATCATGTGAACGGGTGTGTGTGTGTGTGTGTGTGTGTGTGTGTGTGCGTCGCTTACCTGGGGAAGAGATTGCACCAGGATGCACTCTGGGATTTATTTATTTATTTATTTATTAAATATGTTGTGCATTTGTGTAGGACTTGGTCCTCTGTATAATACTTGGTGTGTGTGTGTGTGTGTGTGTGTGTGTGTGTGTGTGTGTGTGGCTATGGGATTATATTCTGTCCAAAATAATACGCATGAATCAAAAATTATCAAACGCATTTACAATGATTATCACACAAAACTGAAACATGAATTCAAAGTTCACAGAATTTTGATAAAGAAGACCGTTTTCAAATGGCGCTTCACAGAATTCGACAGCGAGCACGCCAAAATGGACGTCAGGGTATATCTCCGTAACGCTTTGACGAAACTTGCTATGTTTCATCAGCATTAGGCCCTGAGATTACCTTCAGCAATTCAGCACACTGCCCCCTACTGGTCAGGAGAGAGCAAAACCGGCTTTTTTGGCTTCTAACTCTTGGACGCTTTCCTGCAGGATAATCGTCACGCCCAGATGCTCCCCGAGCCGTTTCAGAACACCACCACATACTGGACACAATTTCTAAGTAGTGATTTTTAGTTATTTTTTAAAAATAAATGTATTTTTCATGATCGAAAGTTTACTTTTTCTAACTCCTCATACACTGTTCATCAGACTCTCGGGCCAAAAACATGTCACGGAGCTTCTTTTGCTGCTCATAGTGCTGATAATTGGCTTGACCCCGGCAATGCTGCTCTCAGCTATATTTATCTTTGTAGCAGTCTGTTTTGGAGTAAATCTGTATCATTTTACTGCTAATAAAATCTAGAACGCGGACTGACCTCCCCGGTCTCACTATTTGGTTTGTATTCCATTTTGGTACAACGATGGTCAATTACTAGCACTTAAAGATGCACTATTTAGATTTTCTCTTCCCCAGTATATAAAAACGAACGAGCTTTGTTAGCAGAATTCTGACCTGGAGCACGAGAATAGCTAAAAGACGGGGTAGAAGACCAAAAAAAAATCCACAATGAAAAAAAATCTTTATGCACATTTCACGTACATTAAATTATATCGCATTAGGGACGTCTCAGCGTTCATCAACCAAGAAAGATAATCCGAATCCGTTAACAAGCGTGAGTTTGTCAGAATTCGTTATAACGATGAATCATTTTCCAAGTCTAACTATCGAGATTGAGAGTAACTGGAGACGGAACTGTTTTTTGTTCTCCACGTAGATCATAAACCATTAAAATCGCTTTGAGAAATGTAAACGTTATTGTGCTTTTTATCCAGAAAATGCGCAGCTCCTCCGTTTTACTGGTATTCGTTTATAGGGCGTTCTCGCCCGGATCAATATGGCGGCGATGTTGACGTACGATCCAGCGGCCAACACGGCGTCTATGTACGTCTATGACCACAACAGCCGTGAGTCGCAGAGGAGCGACGTCAACTCCCGCCTTCGATTGATTGGCTAGAGAAGGAGCTGCAGCGGACCGATGGTGACGCTAAAGCCCGCCCTGATTTACATAAAACTCGACCTGCAATATTCGGAAAAGCGAGCGGAGAATGTGGAGACAAGCGCGAAGGGAAGAACGGCGCAAGCGTACAGAAACATGAGCAGGAAATGTCAGAGAGCACAGAAACACAGTAATATAGACGAGGAAACAGGATTTTCTGTGCGATTCAGAAAACTATGGATTCATGTTCATTTTTGCGTTTTCACATTTTTCATTCACGCGTGTTATTTTTCGATCCGTGATCACGTCGTTTGTTATTCTGATAACTTTGCGTCTATTTTTCAGTTTTGTGCATTATATTTTGACGCGTTTTTAAATGTTTGATTCACGCTTATTATTTTTTGATCTGTGACAGCAAGACAGCAGTGGAAAATGAATCCCGTGTTTGTGTGTGGTGCAGCTGCAGTACCGGCAGTCAGCAGCAGGGGGCAGTGTTGCACTGCAGTAGTTTCTCATTCGTCCTGCTGTTTCTCGTCGTTCCTGCTCCACCTGTCCGTCACCATAGCAACCAGGCAGTTAATCTCCCACGCCGAGAGACACGCACACACGTGTTTGTTTTTCTGTTTTTCACCCTGAACTGTATTACACTGCACTATAGGTAACATTGGAGACTAACAGAATCATATATATAAGTGTGTGTGTGTGTGTGTGTGTGTGTGTGTGTGTGTGTGTGTGTGTGTGTGTGTGTGTGTGGTCAAGTGCATTTCTGTTTTTGAGCACAGCAGATCAAATCAGCAGATCTAACAGGTAGTGAGTGTTCTTAAGAGCTCTAATAACATTGAAGAGACTGTGTGTGTGTGTGTGTGTGTGTGTGTGTGTGTGTGTTTCTCTGTCTGTCTTTTTCCTCTTTCTTTGTATTAATTCAGCAATAGGTTCTTTATTTCCTTTCCATTTCCCCCATTAATTTTTTCTGTCCTTCCTCCCTCCCTTCCTTCCTTCCTTCCTTCCTCTCTCTCTCCCTCCCTCTCTCCCTTCCTTGTTTCCTTTGTTCCTTCCTCTCTCCCTTCCTTCCTTCCTTCCTTCCTTCCTCCCTCCCTCTCTCCCTTCCTTCCTCTCTTGCTTCCTCTCTCCCTTCCTTCCTCTCTTGCTTCCTCTCTCCCTTCCTTCCTCTGCCCCTTCCTTCCTTCCTCATTCTCTCCCTTCCTTCCTCTCTTCCTTCCTCTCTCCCTTCCTTCCTTCCTCCCTCTCTCCCTTCCTTCCTTCCTCCCTCTCTTCCTTCCTTCCTTCCTTCCTTCCTTCCTTCCTTCCTTCCTTCCTCCCTCTCTCCCTTCCTTCCTCTCTTCCTTCCTCTCTCCCTTCCTTCCTTCCTTCCTCCCTCTCTCCCTTCCTTCCTTCCTTCCTTCCTTCCTCTCTCCCTTCCTCTCTTCCTTCCTCCTTCCTCTCTTCCTTCCTCTCTCCCTTCCTTCCTTCCTTCCTTCCTCCTTCCTCTCTTCCTTCCTCTCTCCCTTCCTCTCTCCCTTCCTTTCCTATTACAACTCTCTTTTAGTAATGTCGGAAATGCAGATAATGACTGAAGCATAATGTTGCTTTCTTCCTCCCTGCTACCTACACCTGCCTCCCTGTTTCACATTTGATACACACACACACACACACACACACACACTTTGTACATTTTGTATTTTTGCTCATCCATTTGTCTTTTTGTACTCCTGTTCCTAGATTAGGTGTGTGAGTGTGTGTGTGTGTGTGTGAGTGTGTGAGTGTGTGTGTGTGTGCGTGCGTGCGTCCACCGTCAGTGTCACGGCCTTGCATCACACACTTCCATAAGGGGATTTCGAAAATCTCAAATCCTGTACGGAAGCCGTGCGTTTCTCTGTAGCTGTCTCCTCTTGCGTCCGTCACAGTCGGAGCGATGTCACTTCCTGTGACTAAATCTCCACGGGGAACAGAAAACATCACTGCACCCCTGCTACGTAATGAATCTGCAGGATAAAAGCGCCTGTCAAATTAGCATTAGTACCTGACACGTTGCTGATGGGGTGTGACAGCTGAGCCTGCTGCTACAGGAAATGTTCTGCGTCAGAAAAAAAAACCCTGCCACATCACTAATCACCGAAATCCGAACATGTAATTATACAAAAAAAAAAAAAAAAACAAAGGGAGGAAAAAACCCCGCCGAACGGCGCAGGAACATCTGTACATCTTCTGCACCGTCACTCTTATTACGAAAGCCGGGATATGAATATGCTAATGATGAATTATAATATTAAAATATCGTCCCGACACTGCTCTTCAGCATTTAGCTACGTCCGTTTAATTAATGCTCTAAACACAAAAAACCTTCAAACGCACGCAGAAGACAAGTTCCCTGTAACTGTAAACGGATAAAAATGATGACGTGTCTTTTTTCATTTAGATTTTTTGAAATCATACAAAAATGTCCAAATGAAACTGTTGTCAGACTGCTGTGGAATTAGAATGAACCGCTTCACGTCACGTTGCTATAGGAACGTAATCACCTTCCAGGTAGTGACAGGAACGCCGCTTCATCACACCGGAACGTCTCTGATTATTTTCCCGTGACAGCATGACGTGCAGCGGTTTGTTCCCTACAGATCCGACAGAACTGTATGTTGTAGGGAGGGGCCGTATTTACTGAGAGCATGTTACTCCATACATGACAGGGAAAGATGTGCATGCACACACACACACACACACACACACACACACTCTCTCTCTCTCACACACACACATACCTCACTCCCAGGTCTGAGAGGAACAAGAGGGGCTAATATATGAAAATGTATTCATTCCAGTTGAATAAGGTTGTGGGTAATTGCTGTGTCAATCTGCGCCCTCCAATCTGCTCTGTCTCCTGAGTCTCTCTCTCTCTCTCTCTCTCTCTCTCTCTCGCTCTATCTCCTGAGTCTCTCTCTCTCTCTCTCTCTCCCCCCTCTCTCTCTCGCTCTATCTCCTGAGTCTCTCTCTCTCTCTCTCCCCTCTCTCTCTCTCGCTCTATCTCCTGAGTCTCTCTCTCTCTCTCTCTCCCCCCTCTCTCTCTCGCTCTATCTCCTGAGTCTCTCTCTCTCCCTATCTCTCTCTCACTATCTCTCTCTCCCCCCTCTCGCTCTCTCTCGCTTGCTATCTCACTATCTCTCTATCCCTTCTTTCACTTCTCTCCTCTGTGTCTGTTCCAGAATGAAATGAGTAATGATGACTTGGCAGTACAGTCAGTCAGAGTGTGTGTGTGTGTGTGTGTGTGTGTGTGGGAGTGGAGCAGTCGGGTGGCACAGTACTGCCGCAAATCAGAGCTTTTGACATAACGTGGAGCGGATGCTCATTTATTCACTCAGTGCTGAGCGCAAAGGCGGTGTACAGGTGCCGTGCACACACACACTCACACACGCTCGTACACGCTCATACACACTCGCACACGCTCGTACACGCTCGTACACGCTCGTACACGCTCGCACACGCTCGTACGCGCTCGTACACGCTCGTACACGCTCGCACACGCTCGTACGCGCTCGTACGCGCTCGTACACAAAGCCTGCTTTCTCATTACAGCAGGATTCTGCCGGAAAACAGGGCTCGGTAACATCACTGAAACACTCTGTTTATTTCCTCCTTCTCCATCTTTTGCATCCAGTCCCTCAAACCCGTCATGGATTTAGGAGGCGTGGTCATGAAGAAAAAACCCCGCATGTTTAGACCACGCCCACTTCAGGTTTAAATCCGGATACAGATAGGAACATTTGGCGGTTCTGCTCAGTTGGTGTGTGTGTGTGTGTGTGTGTGTGTGTGTAAAACGGGGCTGTGACCCACACGATCCGAGGGTCAGGGCCGGATCCGGTTGAAGTTTCAGTCCCTTCGATTCACACTTGCTGTTTTTGTCTAGCGCTATAAACTTAAAAAAAATAATAATAATGAAATAGCCCCGCCCACATCCTTATTTAAAACCAATTATAAACTGGAGTGATGCAGCTGAGGCTGAAGAACTGTCAGAGCAAGAAAATGCTGACACTACTGACCTGACATTTCTACATTTCCAGTCATTCAAGCGCCGTAACTGGTTTAGGCCACGCCCATTTTATATCTGGATACAGATATGTGGAGCGCTAAACGTATATAGATTTTAGTCTTCTTGGAAACCGTGTAAATATCGTATGTAGCTCCTGAAGGGCAGAAATGAACAAAAATGAGATCTTTACTCAAAATAATAACAATTTACACCGATCATCCTGTTCAAAAGTTTACACCCCCCCCCCCCCCCCCCCCCCCCCCCGGCTCTTAATGTATCGTATTGCCTTCTCGAGCATCAGTGATGTAATAGTTATGTGAAATAGCGTATTCAGGGCAGGAATAAATAAACAACTAAATGCAGTTTTTAGGATTTCATAATTATTAACATTATGCAGATTCTGCAAGGCGTATGTATATCTCTCTTTCGAACTCCTATAGGAAGCCAGGAACGTTTGAGGAACCCACCTAATTTCTGACTAAACTAGCGCTAGCTAGCTAGTCTGTTGATAGTCACAACTAGACTATAAATCTCTATAATTAGACTGTAATAGCTAAGACTTATCTAGGAAAATAAATGAGCTCTATAATCTGTGACATCACCTATTTTTTTTATTTATTTTTTTTTACCTCAGAACCAAACGAGCACTTCTTTTACATTGATACATTTCCCATAAATATGAGCAGTAGATCGGTCCGCTACGTTTGTCGAACCTTTTCATTCCAGCATGCCTGTCAAATCAAATTTGGCCTTCGATAAAGAGCTCAACGCTAAGTGTGCTAGTGCTAACTCAACATGAAGACATGGAGCCTTGTGGAGAAGAAGAAAAAGAAGTTGCCGAGTCTAACTTGGAAAGAGAAAGAAAAGTTTGTCTCCGAGACGCAGAGTTGTTCCGAGTTAGCTCGAGTTGCTCTCGAGCCCATCGCTCAGGGACCTGTCTGCAGACGCATGGCTCCCTTGGATACGAGAAAAATACAGGAAGAGAGATTAACAGCGCTGTAGCCCGTTCTTATCTCCTTCAGCCCGAGCTTCTGTTTTTGCAAAGTTTGTTTTCGCGCACGCTAATACGCCGTATCATACTCGCTGCAGTCACGGCACAAAGCCTGCAGTCTTCAGCCTCGTGTTCTGACAGGGCTTTCGCTTCCTCTGTTTATGCTGCACTGAGTACAAAGTAAAAGCCTTGCTTAGTGTCATGGAGGTGTGTTATTTGCCCAATCTATTTACCATCAAAAGACAATAATTAGATCCAAGACGGTGGCAGAATGTTACATTAATGGACGTGTCTGTGTTTATGTTGTGCAGAAAGCCTTACATAGTGTTCTGAGTAATGACGGCTATTTCGCTGCCGAATTATTTCCATTAGAGGTAAGAGATGTTCCCGGTGCATTTATTTTCAGCGCACGAATCAGTCGTAGTAGTAATAATAATAATAATAATAATAATAATAATAATAATAATAATAATATGTATCAGTTTTGCTGCTGCTCTCTTTTAATAAAGCTGAAAATCTAATAGAAAATGTTAATATGAAATATGCGGTAGACAAGGGCTGCGTTTACACGGACAGCAGTGATCTAATTACTGACCTTACTCTGAGTAAGATAATAACGTGATCAAGGTGTGTACATGAGTCGCTTTTAGAATACTCCTGTCATGTACCCGTTTTACATGTTATAGAACATAATTGGATTAACACCGCGCCACGCCGTCCGACGTCCCTCCAGAATTTCACGTATCGACATACGGTTCGTCTTCGTTATGGGACCGTGTACAGTTTTGGGTGTGTTTATTACATTTTTTTACGAACTCTTTAAGTGCAGTTAATTGTTTGTCATGCTGTACGTGCTAATAGACGACTGTTTGAGTTCGTGGGCTGCGTCCCAAACCGCGTACTTACCGTCTATATAGTAGTCGAGATACATGTATTTTTCCCCACTACAGGCCTGTAGTAGGCAAGTATGCGGTTTGGGACGCGGCCGAACTCTCTTGTTCGCTGTAAAATGTTGAGAACTGCCGTGTGTGATCGTGTCCTGTCGCACAATGCGGTGAAAACTCTCACACGATGTTCATAATGTGATTAAGGTGTTTACATGTCTGTAATACACGTCCATAATGCGACTAAAACAGCAGTACTCCACATGTCTTAATTCCATTAGAACTTAATTCGAGTGCGACCTTAATTAGATTAAGGTAAGTAAAAATAGCTGTTTACATGGTAGTTTCTTAATCAGAGTATGGTCTTAATTGGGTTAAGAGTGGAGTATTGTTGTCCATGTAAACGCACTGAATGTGTTATTGCATCAGGTTTAATACTCATATTCATAGAATCTGGATTTTTTTTTTACTAACAGTAAAATTGTAGGCATGTCTTTTGTGTTTTTTTTTTTTTTTTTTTTTTTTTTTTAAATAGAAAACTACTGCTATGGTTGTTGGGAATAGAGTCTGTGAATCTGTGTTTGGAAATCAAGTCTAATCTAAAAAAAAAAAAATGTTTTGGGTGAATACGCTTATGTTCAGGTGAAAAACACAAACGCGCGCCTAAAGCTAGTGTCAGCTAGCATGCCTCGCTCGCTCTGCAGCAACCCAAAGCTGAACTGCTGCAATAAAAACCCCCTGATGTAAGGCAGAAACGGAAGATAAACCCCGAGTGAGTGTGACTTGGGTAATGATATTTGCCTGGAAGATTCAGCGGTTCTAACGTTTACGTTCTCGGGTGCTCGGACGGATTATAGGAAAGTGTTTTGTACGTTTAAAGCTGAAGGCTATTGACCGTCGGTCCTCACGGCTCGGCTGGTGTGTGAATTAGAATTCGTTTAAAGCCTGAGTAAGGACAAAGTTCGTGTACAAATCCGTTTTTTCTTTTTTTTTTTTTCTTTTTTTTTGTGAAAGAAATCAAGGACGCGCAAGATTGTGTATACAAAAAGATCGTCCGTTTAGCAGGTGATTTACAGACGCACTTAGCAAAATAAACAAAACAAACGGAAAATAAATAAACGGCCACACGTATTAGAAGGTTCTTTGGGCCGTCAGTTTGGGGGAACCCTAAACCGTTCCTAGTGGAACCCAACAACGAAGGGTTTTCAATTCAGAAATGCTGTAAATAGAACTGCGTGAGGGCATGCCGTACTGTTCCGTTTACGCTTTCGAATGCAGTGTTTTAGATGATACGAGGAACCGGAGAGGAACCCGATTCAAACGGGAACCTGTGCTCGTCTGTGGGATCCCTGGTTGTGGGATTATAAGAGATTCAGGCACAAACTGTTACCGAGAAATGAAAATCTTTCGGATATTCACGTCAGGACCACATCTGAGATAGTCATCTGTCCTGCCTGTTGGCTGAAACCTTGTCTGCATTGGCCACATGATGGACCAGCAGGCTTCAAACTATGGCTTATAAAAAGCCACAGTGCCAATATTATACTTCTTCTAACATTTCAGACATGGAGACCTTATTTTCTTTCCTTCTTTCTGTAAACCACAGGCTTTTTAAAAGTGAACTGATTAGGCATTGTTCCACTTGGACCAGTTCCATGTTCCAGATAAGATCTTACCCAACAGTCCTCTGCAATTTGAAGCTTAGAACAAATGATGAGAACTTATAACTACAGCTTTCTCGTTCAATAAAGGGTTTTTTTTTCCCCCTTGCTGGTACATAATGATGTCTGTTAGAACTGAGATGCGTGATTGTAGAAAGAATTACGAAGTATTCAAGCAGAACTGGCTTTCACTGTGAAGCAGAAAGCTTGGTTCATTTTTTTTCTGAATATTCCCTGATTATTATTTCTATATTCTGTGATATTCATCTATTTCTTTACATTCTTTTTTTGTCTTTTTTTGTTTGTCCTTTCTAAACCTTGAACTCTTCTTTTTGATAAGGTCTGAACTTTGATTTCTTTTTTTCTTTGGTTCTTTGGATTTGGTTGTAACAAAAAAATTTTTTTTTCTATTTTTATGTTTTAGATTCTTTATCTCTGCCATCACTTCCTGCTGCCAACTCACATAGTTTCCACTCCCCCCGCCCACATTTTCCTTTTCTTTTCTTTTCTTTTCTTTTTTGTCTTTTTGTTTTTTTTTTCTTTCCTTTTTCGAGCTGCATATTTACACCTGAGAATGTTCTGACTGGTATCACAGTGGAAGTTGGCTAAGGGACCATCTGGCAATTCCACCCACTGAGTTAAAATGTCGAAAGGCCCGGTTCTTGCCAGCTGAAGAAGGTGGGCAGACTGAAGCCACCTCGTGAGTGTAGAACGTGCTGTTGCTTTCCGCCAATAAAAACCACACAAAACACTGTAATTTTCTGACGTTTTAACTCAGTGGGTGGAATTGCCAGACGGTCCCTTAGGCAATTTGCGCTGTGATACCGAGTCAGAACGTTTGATGAAGCCACTGATGGATTCCTCACGTTTTTCAGTTAGGTAAATTACTCTCGGGTGATGTGAGCATGCCACAAAATGAAATAAACTCGAAAAATAAGACGTGAAGAAATTATAAAAGATAGTTCCGGGGCCAAGCCTGACAGAGGCAAAGTGAAGATATAAGCAGGTATGGTTTTAGAGTGGTCATGCTTTTATGATAAAGCGTTCAGAAATTATAAGCAAAAATGAGCTTTGTTCATATCTTGTGAACACTAGGGGGTGCTGTTCCGAAACTGAGCAGTCACTCTCATGTCATGATGGCTGTGACATAAACCAAGTTTGGTCTAAACACACTAAAGCCTCATGTCCATTCTGGCATTGCTTGCCTTCAACTTTGTTTGTGTTTAATTCGAGAACGGTTTGACTAATCAACTTGCATTCCGTAAATGTTTGTCCACGTGGTCTGCAAATGATGCGTTTCGATTTTGGTGAAAATCGGATAAACGATCTAGGAGGAGTTCGAAAAAGTATTTTTTTTTCAGGAAATTCAAAATGGCGGAAAATCTAGACGTCTTGAAACTAATCTCAGTTCTGGGGAAATTGTGTGCGTGCGTGTCCATGGCGTGAAGTTGACTCGGCATGAGACGAGGAATCGGAGGACGAGGAAAGAATTTAGCTTCTAACTCGTACGGTTCAAAAGTTATTAGCAAAACTTCTGATAATAATTTGACCTGTAGGTGGCGCTAGAGATTTTGAGATAAAGACTTCAAACTGGCTGTGGTAAGAGTTCAGAGTGTCCTCTATCTGTGTGCAAAACTTCACAGCTTTTTAATAAACGCTTCTATGGGCTTCCATGGACTTCCATGGCGGAAGAAGAAGAAGAAGAAGAAGAAGAAGAAGAAGAAGAATAGGAAAACTAGCGTGAACAGCACGGCCCGCTCGGGCTTCGTCCCCTAATGACGCATATTTGAAACATTTCGCATTTTTGAGCAAAAATGGGTTTTAAACGTTGTATATTAGTAATGTAATTATCAATATCAAAACAAAAAATTAACGCAAAATTAATTTTGAAACGCACCGTACGCGGACCATTTTTGTCTTTGATTTTATTCTTCTTTTTCTTTTTGGGTGCTTGATTATTTTCTCTTCTCACTTCATCCTGCCGTCTCCCATCCACACCGTCTTTCTCCTTTCCCTTCATTCTTAGTGATTTTTTCGTTTTCTTTTTCTCTCTTCTTTTCACCCTTTTTCTTTTCTTTTCTTGTTAGCGTCTTATTTTTTTTCTCTTTTTCTGTTGTTCTCTCTTTCCTTTAGTTCCTTTTCTTCTGTTTCTTCTCTCCTTTTTGCCTCTTTTTTTCTTTTCTTATTAATGCTTTATTGTTTTCTTCGCTTTTATTTGTTGTCTTCTCCATTTTGTTTCGGTGCTTTTTGTCTTGTTCTCTCTTTCCTTGATGTCTTTTCTTTTCTTTGTTTGTTTTTTTTTCGTCTTCTATTTCTTCTCTTCCGTTTTGCCCTTTTCTTGTCTTTTCTTTTCTTATTAGCGCATTTTGTCCGTCTCTCTTTTTCTTTCCCCCTCTTTTTTTTCCTTTTCTTTTTAGTGTTTTTGAATATATTTATATTACATATCAGTAAATATATATAAAGAAAAAACGAATAAATCAGATTTCCCTTGGGCTACTTTCGATTCTTTCCCTCGTTCTTGCTCGTCTGAAAGATTCGTCTCTGTGCTTCGTTGAAAAAGTGTGTGTTTTACATGGATTCTTCGCGTCTGTGTGTTTATCCTCTCCAGCGCTCAGTGATTACAGTCATTCAGTGTGCAGTGCTTTTTGGATGAACGCTCCTCAGGACTCGCAGCCGAGGCTGTGTTTTGTGGATTATCACGTATCTGTATGTCTTTAGTTCTGTGTTGTTGTTGTTGTTGTTGTTGTTGTTTTTCAGTAACGTGATGATATCAGCCTGAGATGCGCACGTGTCTGTTATTGTCTCTCGTTTCCTGTTCCAGCTGTTAGAAGGTTCCCCCCGGTGTCTCTCCGGCGCTGGTGTTAATCTTCATTAGGGACGGGAGGCGTGGGTCGTGCTCTCGGCTTACACAAAGCCCGGCTGAAGCAGATCTGAATAATTAATAAAGCTATCAGTTTTACTGCGTGCTTAATTTAATTACATGTTTGTAGAATTACAGTGGTTTTTAATTATTTCTCCCTTATTTGTCGGGTAATAAATAAATTCTAACGACCTTCGAGAGCAGCGGTGGTAATTATCCCGCTCCTCTGTAAGCGACACACAGGCAGACTGACGTGTGCGGTGTACTCCGTGTGCTTGTTATCTGAGGGAGCACACACTAAACCCCACAACACCCCCCGCCCATCTACTCGCCCACCCAGGTGAGCGTTTCCCCCAGCGTTCGCTCTGCCGCAGCTCACAGGCTCGGAGCGTCCGTCCTGTCCGGAATGTTGTGAACAGCGAGGCGTCGCTGCGGACCGGACTTCCCGAAAATTCTCCCTGTGTGTGAAGTCACCGAGGCAGAAATTCTCCCACTGCGACCACGCTCGAGCCAAAATGGCCACCTAACGTCTCTCTCATTAGAGCACTGTGACTGAGCATGCTCACGTGATCCTGCCCGCTGCCATCCACACAGTCTCCCCTGTGCTCCTCACTCTTACTGATTCTTTTTGTTTTCTCTTCTCTTTTCCTTCCTTCTCTTTCATTGTGCTTTTTTATATTCGGGTTTCTCTCTTCTTTTTACCCTTTTTTTCTTTTCTTTTCTTGTTAGTGTTTTTTTGTCTTCTATCTCTTCTCTCCGTTTTGTCTCTTTTCTTTTCTCATTAGTGCTTTATTGTTTTTTTTTTCTTTTATTTTTAGTCGTCTCTTTTTTATTTTAGTGCTTTTTGTCTTTTTTTTTTTTTACGGGTTCTGTCTTTCCTTCATGTCTTTTCTTTTCTTCGCTTTTTTTTAGCTTCTGTTGCTCCTCTTAATTTTTGTCCATTTCTCTTTTTTTCTTATTAATGCTTTTAGTGTTCTTTTTTTTCTTTTCTTTTTTTCTTTTCTTCTTTTTTTTCTTGTCTTTTCTTAGTGTTTTTTTTTGTTTGTTTGTTTGTTTTCTCTTTTTCCTTTTTTCTCTTTTTTTCTTTTGGTGCTTCTTGTCTTCTTTTTTTAAACTTTTTTATTGTCTCTTTCCTTTTTTCTTTTCTTCTGCTTTTTGTCTTCTGTTTCTTCTCTTCTTTTTTTGCCCTTTTCTTTTCTTAGTGCTTTTTTTTCCTCTTCTCTTTTTTCCCCTCTGTTTCTTTTGGTGCTTTTTATCTTCTTTTTTTTTTTTTTTACTGTTTTGTTCTCCCTTTCCTTTGTTCTACTCTTTTCTTTTCTTTTTTTCTATTCTGTTCTTTCCTTGTCTTTTCTTTCTGAGACTTGGTCTTCAGCACAGAGTCTAAAACCCGGTCCAGTTGTCCTGAACTACCCGCTCTGTTATATCAGTGAGCGCTTAAATCATTCTGCAGAGCTTTACAGTGATGTTTATCTCCAGAAATAAACCTCCGGGGAGTTAAACACCTCGCAAACACCAGCGGGGCGGGGTTTTTTTTTTTCCTTTCTTTTCTTCTTCTAAAGGCGCTGCAGTCGGGAGTTCAAAGGTCAACTCCGTTTCTACGGTTTGATAGGAGGATTTTTATAAACGCCAGGGGTGGATTTATACTAATGTCACAGAGGAGCTGTTCTCAACAACGCCATGAAAACTAAACATTAAGGAGTTTATTATATCACGTTGTTTACAGATTTCACTGGAATTGCTCATGAAGTCGTGAGAGAGCGATGTTTATATCTTCTGCAGTGTTTAGAAGTCTGTGCAGGTCTATAAGGGGAGTCACACTTCAGGAGTGCACACTTCGCCCCCTTCGTATCTAGAGGCTATAGAATGTATATAACACTCAGAGCTTCGAAGAGTCCTCATCACTCGGCATTCAGCTTCCTCTCCGCTTCTTTTTTCCCCCCTTTCAGAAAATCACTGCGCTCAAGTTTCCTTTAGGATAAAACGCAAGTTTTCAACTTTCCGCTTTTCTCTCTCCTTAGCGTAGTATCCAAAACCTTTGCGGTCTGTCCTCCGCTCCACGAGAACAATGACTTGTAATTGCAGCTCGAAAAGACGCCTCTGAGTTCGGCTGCTTTTAGACGACGCAGGCAAGAGTTTTCTGGTCAATTCTACCGTGGAGCTTAATAACTTACCAGACCACCGTTACGATGTCCAGTCACGTGCGGACACCACGATTAACTTTAGTCGCCGTTTAGTGCTTTTCCGAGTCGAGTATCGGCGCTCTCGTATGCCACGATTACACGCCGCCAGAGCTGAATCTGGGAACCGGCAAACTTTTTAACACCTGGTCCATATTCCTACCAATTTAAGAGCCAAACCGTTATATCATCTTACGTGTGGGAGTTTATTAATGGATGCTATGAAAATAATAACAACAACAGGGAATTTGTAGGAGGATTAGAATGTATTTTTCCCTCCAAACTTGTCCTTTAGCATGTTTAAAACAGAAGAAAAAAAATCAGCCGTCGAGAGCGATATTAATTTTGCTAAAATAACGTGCACTGACACTGCAGACGTTAAATAAACATCTTAATACGTTGTTAGAAATGCTTTTAAATCCACTTGTGATCGTGAAAACAGTCCCTTGTATTCGTCACATCTAGTCTATGGGGTTTATTATCATACCCACGGTGAAGCCTGGTGGTGGCGGCATCATGCTCTGGGGATACTTTTCTTCAGCTGAGCTCTAGTCATGATGGAGGGAATCCTGGATAGCTCCGAATGCCAATCTGTGAAGACAAATTCCGCTTAAAAACATCAAGTTAGAGCTCTACTTCTGATTGTTGCAAGGTGCTGACACTAGAGACTCCTTCTATAAATGTTTTATATACACCTCCGTACACACCAAGGATGACACGTGCCTTTAAATCCGTCTATATGGCGTACCTGCCGTACGAATACAAGTCCCTGTGGATGTACCGTGAAACAGAAGCTTCAGACCTATCGGACTCGAGACTAATTAGAGAGAAGGTCCGGCTCTGCTTCAATGCACATACAGGTTTAACACTCAATCTCCGAGAAGTCCCCTTCTGCTTCGCAACCACAGAGAGTCAGGCTCTCTCCATCCCAGGAGGTTAGGGGGTCGGTCCTCCTGACAAAAGGAGATAGAGAAGGTCTCCAAGAAGGCGGGCACTGGGGAGAAACCTGGCCGGGATCCAACATCGTTAGGAAGCTCGATGCGTCCAGGACCAGCCCGTTTCATCCGGTGATGAATGACGAGGCTGGTGTAATAGTTGCAGCTTTAATCAAGGGCTGTAGAGATTAGTATGGGGACCGAAACTAAATCTGGGTTTGTGCCGTAGCCATGGAAACTGAAGTCAGTAGGACAATATTTAGGTCTGAAATAATATCCTAAATTCATCATGAGATCAAAGTTGGCTTCCTCTGATTGCTTTGGGTCTCTGGCGTCATCACGGGAAGATAAATGATACGCCTTTAAGAATTCATTGAAGGAGCAGTGGCATAATCCGGCTTACATATGAGTCTAACTCAGCACACGTCAAACCCGGACGTAGCCATCCATGCTCATTATTGTACAACCCCGATTCCAAAAATGTTGGGACGCCGTGTAAAATGTAAATAAAAACAGAATGCAGCGATTTGCGAATCTCATAAACACAGATGTTATTCACGGTAGAACACGGAAAACATATCCAAATGTTTAAACTGAGGAAATAAGAAAATAAGGCAATTTTGAATTTAATGGCCGCAACACATCTCAAAAAAGTTGGCTCTACGTGTTCTGTGGTGAATAACATATTGGTTTATGACATTTGCAAATCGTTGCGTTCTGTTTTTCTTGACATTTTACACGGCGTCCCTTCTTTTTTGGAGTTGGGGTTGTACCTATGGATAATGGAATGATGCCGTATGTCCATTTTACTGCAGCGAAATACGGCTAACATGAAATGGATGTGCGTTTATGTCCTGACCTAATTTCAACAGATTTTCCGCTGACCTCTGTGTCTTCTCGTTTCAGACGCGTTCCCTGTCACGGCGCACACATACAGCTTAGTTGCTCTCCTATAGATATTTTATGTCACGTTGTCATGACAACCGTGCCCGGGGAGAAATTCACGAGCGACTAGACTCCAATTCAACAGCTTTAATAAGACTTGAAAAAGAAAAGCACACTGCTGGAAAAAAAATAAAAAATTAAAAAGGAAAGCCTGGATTTTTATGTTTTCGACTGATTGTCTACCGAGGGACAGGCGGCGATATCCCAGCAGCCATCACGTCACAGGGAAATAAAAAGGAGCAGATGTAAAGGAGAAGATGTAGAAAGAGTCGGAGGATGTAAAGCTGCGAATGTGAAGCATCCCGGGGGAAGCGAACAGGGCTGATAGCTGATAGCATCTGGAAATAATCTCACAGTTAGCTGAGCGTGTTTACGGAGAGACGAAGAGAAAGAAAAAAAAAAAACAAGGTCTCGTGTATGTTCCAGAGGGAGCTGTCTATCTATAAAACATAAAATCAGAAATCAGCAAGAATCCATATACAGAATAAGCGTAATGTTTATAAGATAAATGAGTTGATGAATACATTGATGTATTCACCTAGCTACAGAGCTGAAGGGGAAAAAAAATAAAACAATAAAAGTTGCAGCTCAAAACACAACGCATATGTGATTCGCTTTCTGAGAGTTGAGTCGATTCAGAGTCGATTCAGAGTCGATACACTTTCTCTCTGCATTTTATTACGGAAATGAAGAGGGGGGAAGAAAACAATAAGGAAAGCAATCGATGACAGGAAAAAGAAGAGAAAAGAAAGGATGAATAAATATTTTATACTGGGGAGAAAGAATTTTCTTTTAAAAAAGGTAAGAAGTAATAATTATGTACATGTACTCGTCAACAAATCACAATTCCTTTATTTGTACATATATATATATATATATATATATATATATATAATGTTGATGAGCAAATGATTTAAAAAAAAGCGTTTCTGTACAAAATATATCAATATTCAAATTCAAATTGAAATGTAATTAGTCACATGCACAACCATACACATTACAACGTGCAGTGCAAAGCTTTTTTTCGACTGTCCACCACATAAAAAATAGAAATGACATAAATTTACTTCTGCACAGCTTATAAAGGAATAATATAAACATATAATAATAAATATTTTAAAAAATGTATATATTATTTACACATGTAATATGTGCACATTTTATGATGGTTGCTTAATGCAGCTGATTTGCGAGTAAAAAAAAAAACTCAAATAAAAAAAGGAAAAAAAAAAATATATGTATGTATGCTGCTCGGAGAAGGAAAAAATCATCTAGAAAGGGATAGAAATCAGGATAATAACTGATTAATAAATGATCATGGTGATTCATAATTGAAAAGTTAAATGACTGAAATGGTCTGATGTGATTTACATAAAAAATAAATAAATTAAAAAAAAGAAATGAATAGAAAATAGAAAAATAAACAGCCTTCGTGGACGCGATGCATGAAAGAGTTAATAATGGTTACATTAGTACTTTTAAATGATCAATCCCAAGGCCCAAGACTGACCCTGGAATAATCATGTACACCATGTTGTCAAAAAAAAAAAAAAAAAAGGTATTCTTCAAATAAATATAAAAAAAACAAAACAAACAAACAGTGATTCTGTAATATCTAAACACTTTGCAGCACACAAAGGCCTCGTCTCTGGAACGTTTCCTTTTTTTCATCAGCGGTGAATGACTGATGCATCTTACACTGGACTCGTGAGGACGATACGCTCATTTCAAATTCCCAGCCTTCCCTCTCCACTCTGTACCAAGTGAGGATGTGGCGACAGATAAACCAGAGATGGACATGCGACCCAACAGGGATTGTGAGCTGTGTATAAATGGAGTTTTATTTACTTTTATTCATGTGGAGCGATTTCGGTTCAGTCCCTGCGCCTGTCTCTGACTCGCCTCATTTCTTTATGCGTTCTCTCTTGACAAAGAGGGAAGGGGGGGGGGGAGAAGGGAAAACAGAAGAGAAGGAAAGAGAGTGGTATTGTCTTTGTATTGCTGAAGATGTGACTTTTAGCATTGATAGCAGATTCTCAGACTGAACAATGGGACAATGGAATGAAATTATGTTCACACTCAGACAGATGGATCACTCTTCAGACATGCCCAGTAATGGGAACAGCTTTGCTCTGATTACACACACACGCACACGCACAAACACACACGCACGCACACGGATATTACTTTTTCACACAAGCCCAGCGTTTTGGTCATATTTATTATGATCGCATTAATCAGCAGCGTGTGAACAGAAGAATCGGACCTCATACGAGTGAGATAGCAACTTCCCCAGTGTGTGTGAGTGTGTGTGTGTGTGTGTGTGTGTGTGTGTGAGTGTGTGACCTTCATCAACCGATGCTTGTAGAGCTGTGTTTAGTTCTCTCTAACTACCTACCGACCTATGAGGTTTTGTGTTATAGCGTTTGAGCATTAAATCCACGGACAGGTGAAGTGAATATTGATGATCTGGTTACCGTGGTACCTGTCTAGGGGGAAGGGGGCGTAATTTATTAGGCAGCATGTGAAGAGTCAGTTCTCGAAGTTGACGTGTTGGGAGCAGGAGAAATGGGCAAGCGTAAGGATCTGAGTGACTTTGACAAGAGCTAAACTGCGATGGCGAGACGACTGGGTCAGAGCGTGTCCAGGTGTTGTGGGGTGTTCCCGACAAGTCCGATCCACGGAGGCCCCGCCCACCTCACTGAGCTGCATTACTGGAAGATTTAGTCCTTATCTTTGTTCCTTTGCCTTTTTAAAGAGCTTCGTGTTCAGCCGTGCTGTGAACGTATGGCCACGGAGAACATTTTTTCCGAATCTGGAGGAAATTTTTACTCCTTTACTGTTTTTTTTGCTCTTTACTAAATAAACTGTGTCACGAACCAGAGGCGGACGTCATGAAGAGCACTAGCACCCGATGAACTGCGGCCTGTTTCCACACACGTGTTCCGACTCGTTCAGCCCGTGTCAGTGATGTGATGGATGACGTGTCCTCCGCTGACCCCATCTCCCTGCTCTCCGTAGGCTTCGCCATTCAGCTCCGCGTCCTGCTTGCTAGGTCACTAGTGCCAGTAAAGTCTAGAAGAGCCGAGCTGCAGGGAGATCCATCCATCATCGCTGTGTATGACTTCCGGAGAATATCTGTGTCCAGATTGATCAGATCAGTCCGTTTAATAAACCTTCTTCATTTCTACATAATGTTATTTACCTCATAAACCGACCTTCTTTTCCGTCTGGCCGATGTGCACTCACTCCTTCTCCCTTCTTCTCGTGAATTCCTTCAGATTTCATTCTTCTTCCTTGATTTATTTGACTTTTATCTATTACTTTATTTTGTTTTCTTTTCTCTTTTTTTGTTTTTTCATGCACAGAAAAGTTTACGCTTTCTCGGTAACACGACAAGCTCTGATTTTTTTGGGGGGGTTCTTCAAGAGAGAGAGAGAATTGACGCTGGTGAGGGAATGACGCTGAGAACTTCCACAACACTAAATGTAACTCTAAAGGGATATATATATATATATATATATATATATGTGTATATACAAATTGTAATCGTTTCTCAGATGGCTGTATTATAAAAGGACGTGCTGTTATTGTGATGTTTATTCAATCCTTACGCGCAGTGGCTTTGAGCTGTGGGGTGGCGAGTAGACGAGAGGCATCGATCGGCGTGGGAGTGGAACAGAGTTGTGTGAGGAGAAGGCTGAATGAAAAGAAGACATTTCCAAGCCTCTAAACCTGACTGGAAGGTTGCGCTTGCCCTCCACACTGTAAAATCCCGAGTTCTGCCTTCTATCTGCCCGGTAACACAGGAGGCAGCGTTTCACTAAGAAAGCCAACCTTCGAGTTCTGTTCTCCCGAAGATTAATAACGCTCCCTGTATGTAGCTTCTGTAAGCAGTAAGTTACACAATGCGTCATACAGAGCCACGGCGCTCGTGATTTATACGGCGCGCACACACACACACACACACACGATTCTTACACACATATCCATTTCCTCTGCTGAGCACCGACTGTTAGACCGTGGATTCCGATTGGTCGGAAATCACAGGTTTATATTAATGCGCGTCTTCTGATAGGATATCGCGTCTATAGTGACGGCTCGTTCGCAGGGACTTGCTCCGCAGAACCGGATTCAAAATACCCTTTAAATACGTTTAGTGTAACGTTAACGGAAGGAGTCTCCAGTGTCAGCGCGTTGTAACAGGCAGAGGTAAAGCCGTAACTTGAGCTTTCCCGAGAGCTTCGGGGCGGGTCGGTTTACGTGATGATTCAGTGTTTTAGTCCTTACCGAAGCGGTGATCCGACGATCCTCCGGAGGAACGGTGTCCGATCTTATCCGGAAAGGGCCGGTGTGGGTGCAGGTTTTCATTCCATCCAAGCAGGAATTTCTGTTCTATTTCAGAAGGATTCCGCGCGCAGTAAAGACCGTTGCAATCTGCGGTCCTGTTTACTTCGGCGTCTAAATTCAGGCACACAATCACTCCGTGTCACATCCGATTTTCAGGCTAAATTGCGTCCCGTACTACATTTTTATTCTGATGCTAAAGTGAGAGAGGAAAATACGAGATAAAAGCCCAGCAATCACAACCGATTTTATCACCGTGTAAAACGAAGGCGATTGAAGGCGTGGATGATTTCTGAAAGATCTCCCGTCTGCGTTTTAGCGTCACTGCGTCTACCTGGTCCTGCGTGAGGTGTGCATTCCATTCGGTGTATGTCTGTGCGTATAAATGTTATTCTCCTCCCCATTTCTCTTTCCTTTCCTACACCCGAACTTCCCAGCGTGCCGTCTTCTTTTCTTTTCTTTTATTTACGTATTTATTTTATGCCCGTGAACGAAAACGATTTTAAAAGTATTCGTACTGGACGCTGAGAATTCCGAAGCAATCCGAGTGTCTGGTGTGTTTTGAAAATCGATCATGAGCTCTACGCACACGTTATTTATCTGCATGTTTAAAGATGATATTTCGATCCGTTTTTATGTATTTTGAGGCGGTAAGAAGATCAAGATATAATGGTTTGTAATAATACCAGTCCTACAGACGTCGGCGCTGTGAGGACTCTGGATCTCGGTCGTCTACATTATATCAGATTTGAATCGATTGTACATTCTGGCATATTTACGTACGCAGTGTATGCGATAAACTCCGCTCTGCATTAAGGGTGAGGCATGTTGGAGTATAGTGTGGTGGATTCTGTAGCAGGTCGAGTGTTACAGCACTGATCGGTGCACATGGTGCACATGGTGTAACATGCATTTATGTAAATTATTTACCTGATAGAGGACGGGAAGCGTTTTAACAGACTGACGCATTTTTACTCATAACTACCTACATTCTAATAAAGGCAGAACATCGCATTTTCAGTGGGAAAAGATGCGAGTTTTGGTCAGATTGGTTGCGAGGTTTATTTATTTATTTTCCTGGTTAAGAGCACCGCACTGAAATTTTAGAAGAGAAAGAATTTCATACGCAGAAAGTCTGAAAGCACCATTATTATTATTATTATTATTATTATTATTATTATTATTATTATTATCACATTATTAATAATACTATTATTATTATTATTATTATTATTATTATTATTATTATTATTATTTTTTAGTATTATTACTATTATTATTATTATCACATTATTAATAATACTATTATTATTATTATTATTATTATTATTATTATTATCACATTATTAATAATACTATTATTATTATTATTATTATTATTATTATTATTATTATTATTATTATTTAGTATTATTACTATTATTATTATTATCACATTATTAATAATACTATTATTATTATTATTATTATTATTATTATTATTATTATTATTATTATTATTATTATTGCTATTATTATTATCATCGCATTATTATTATTATTATTATTATTATTATTGTTATTATTATTATTATTATTATTATTATTATTATTATCGCATTCATTATTAATACTGATATTATTGTTGTTGTTATTATTACTATTATTATTTTTTGTATTACTGTTATTGTTGTTATTATTTCTACTAGTATTATTATTATTATTATTATTATTATTATTATTATTATTATTATTATTACCACTTCTATTATTATTGCTGTTATTATTATTATTATTATTATTATTATTATTATTATTATTACTACTACTACTACTACTATTATTATTATTGTTATTACTGAACCTTTTCAGCGGTACTTTAAATAGGTCCAGCTCTTCTTTGAACTGGTCCGTGTCTGACGAGTGTGGACCTGCTGGAGTGTGAGGAATGTAGGTCAGGATTGAGACGGAGGCCCGAGTGCATTTACACACGGCTCAGAACGACGCCTCGTCGTTAATAACACTCGTACAGAGGAGCACTCCATATCTCATATCTGTCTCTCTCTCCCTGTCTCTCTCTCTCTCTCTCTCTTTTTTTCTGTCTCGCTCTCGATCTTTCAGTCTCTCTGCCTGTCTCATTCTGTCTTTCTCTCTCTCCCTGTTTTCCTGTCTCTTATTCCGCATCATTCTATCGCTCGCCGTCTTTCTTTCTTTATTTTGTTCTCTCGCTCGTTCGACCTGTCCCCCTGTCTCTCCTTCTGTCATTCTGTCTCTCTGTCTATCTTTCTCTTGTCTTTCTCTCTCTCTCTCTCTCTCTCTCTCTCTCCCTTTCACATAGTGTTCCTTTCCGCCTTTTTCTTTTCTTTTCCGCTCCAGCCTAGAGGAACAATTTAAGTCACTGAGGAAGTATAAAAGTAGGTTACGTGTAGTGTTCTCTTCTCCTGTATGCTGCCTCTATTCTCTCATTCTCTCTCTCTCTCTCTCTCTCTCTCTCTCTCTCTGTCTGTCTTGGTGACTTGTTTGATAAAGAGGTGTGTCACATGGACGGTGTGACTGTAGCAGAACACTGCATCTCCAACACTTAAAGAGATATGAATGATATGACAGAATAACTCCATCCCCGCCACTGTTCCCCTTCTGCGAGGTGAAGTCATATTTATATATTCATCCTGCACGACTGTACAAATCTCCAGCCGCAGCCGCCAGGCTAGACGTAACAAGGCTGTGATTTCATGCAGGCTGTATATTTTTCATCAACCACCTGTGCATATTTTCACGTAGTCCCGCAGAAACATTACTACAGAAACTATGATGTGACAATTTGAGCAGTTTTTAATGACGTTTTAAATGCAATTGAACCAATCAATCGACTGTTTTTTTTTTTGGGGGGGGGGGCTTAACAAGCATGGAAGATAAAGTGCATGTTAAAAGCCTACTTAAGAAGCGTAATATCATCATAAATGTATGATGCTGAATCGGAAATGATTATATTGCTAATATCCCAATTTTTATTCCTAGACATCAAGCTAGGCTAGTCAGTTAGCTGATACTAGCTAGGACTGGTAAAGGTGTTGTTATGGTTAGTGTGTGTGGTTACTATATATATATATATATATAATATAAATTCTAATTGGAAAGATTCCTCCAGTTCCGCTTGAAGCGCTACACGAGAGCAGGGTCGTACTCTGAGCCCTGACCAGATTCCTCTCTCTGACAGCGCTGCTGAATATTGCAGGAAGCAGCTGAGAGAGCGCATGAGGAAATATGTGCAGGGTGAGGACGTCTGCCGAGAGCGAGGGCGGTGCAGCCGAGTCGCCGCTCGCCACAAATCAGCCACCAATGAACCGTAATGAACACGGCACAGGCTGTGAAGAGAAAAAATGATATATAATAATAATCAATAAACAGACACAACATGCTAAGCTTCCGGCTCGTCTCGGCTCGGCTCGGCTCTTCCGTGCGTGTCTACTGTATATGTAATACTTTCAGACCGGCTTCTCTGATCGTACGTTACTTCTGATTAGCTGATGTTTTTTTTTCTTCCCTCGCAGTGACTCAGACGTACAGAGCCCACGCTCAGCTCGCACCGCTCAAACCTTTCAGCCGTCTGACTCCATGATTTTGGCCGTGTGGAGGTGGAGGACTGAGCGTGGGGAGGGTGCGGAAAAGCGTCTCGTCCGTTCTGGCAGACGTTAAAAAAGAGAAGGTTATAATCACAGTTCCGTTATTTACTCTGCAAAACACGCCAAAACGTCTCGCGTGTAGACGCGGCGCCGGAGTATCTCTCATGAAGAGATTACTGTAAATTATTATAAATAACCGTGTTTGAATTGGTCGTGTTTGTTTGTTTGTTTGTTTTGTTGGTTGTTTGAGGCGTTTATTTCTTTAAAGAAACCATGTAGTTTGGGAAGAAACTTAACATGCATCTAGAAATGAGTTCATGTAATTATCTCATAATAAGAAAGCGTTTATATTTGCACCTACGTTGCGAATATTTTCACTCAGTAATATTATATGACATTTATATTATGGTATGTGTCTAATTTCGTTCACAATTCCTTCCCACTGCTTTCCGGCAAAACAAAACGATCAGACGGTGAGTTCGAGAGAAGACGACTGCACTACGGACGTAAATACACAACTAGGAAAGGGTTTAATATGGACGTATTTAATATTTATGCTGAATATGTTTCCTCTCACTAATATATCGTTTATGTTATGTGACAGTAATGGATAATATATAATGCATTTTTATGACCTACTTTAGATCTGTCGTATTTGATTGTGTTTTAGGTTTTGAATGGGTTTGAATATTTATAAACGTGTGTTTTTAGTATATTTTTAAGACGGAGATAAAATGCTGTCGTTTTCTTAAGAAAAGAAATACAGTGTTACGGTAAAACAGGAGCAGTTCAGATCACAGAACACACGATGGTTCAGGTGATCATTTCACAGAAGAAAGACTGAAAGAAAGAAAGAAAGAAAGAAAGACAAAAGGAATGAAAGAAGACAGACGGACATAAGTAAAGAAAGGAAGACAGAAAGAAAGAAAAAGAAAGAAAGAAAGACAAAAGGAATGAAGGACAGGCAGGCAGTCAGACAGAAGGAAAGAAAGAAAGACCGACTGAAAGAAAGAAAGACAAAAGGAATGAAAAAAGACAGGCAGACAGACAGAAGGAAATAAATAAAGACAGAAAGAAAAAAGAAAGAAATAGAAAAAGAAAGACAAAAGGAATAAAAGAAAGATAGACAGAAGGAAAGAAAGACAGACAGACAGACAGACAGAAAGAAAGACAGACTGAAAGAAAGAGACAGACAGAAAGAAAAAAAGAGAAAAAGAAAGACAAAAGGAATGAAATAAAGACAGACTGAAAGAAAGAAAGACAGAAAGTAAGAAAGACAGACTGAAAGAAAGAAAGACAGACTGAAAGTAAGACAGACAGGCAGAAAGAAAGAAAGACAGACAGACTGAAAGAACGACAGACAGAAAGAAAGAAAGACAGACTGAAAGAGAAAAAGAAAAACAAAAGGAATAAAAGAAAGAGACAGAAGTAAAGAAAGAAAGACAGACTGAAAGAACGACAGACAGACTGAAAGAAAGTTAAGACAGACAGACTGAAAGAATGACAGACAGAAAGAAAGACAGACAGACTGAAAGAAAGAAAGACAGACAGACTGAAAGAAAGAAAGGCAGACTGAAAGAACGACAGACAGACAGAAAGAAAGAGACTGAAAGAGAAAAAGAAAAACAAAAGGAATAAAAGAAAGAGACAGAAGTAAAGAAAGAAAGACAGACTGAAAGAAAGAAAGAAAGACAGAGAGACAGAACGTAAGACAGACAGGCAGACAGATAGACTGCTGATCATCCACTAAGTTTCCACCAGACACACATTTTTAACCCCCCCCCGCTCCCTCCCCCTCCCCCGACCCCCCTCCCAATCCTGCTGCTCTTCAAACTGCTGTGGACGGCATATTTAAATTTCAGCGCAATAAAACAATATCACTACCATCAGTATGGTAATTCTCTCAGCCTCTCAGTATCGAACATAAAATCCTCTATTTTGGGGCAAACTTTAAAACAGTAAAATCATGAGGGCCCTGGAGTCTGTGTTCTGCTCTTAATGGGGCTATTAAATCACACAACCGAGGCCTCGGAGCTCGCCTTGAAGGTCACTGTTCTCTTTACTCAGCCTCCAGAACATTGAGCTCGGGACCGTAAGCCGCCGTGCCAGAAAACCTCGACCCTCGCCTCCACCGCACGCCGCCCGCTGCTCGCCGCCTTCACCTCACGCCTCATCACACATCACACCGGGTTTCATTCCTGCACCCGGATCACAGATGATGAGTGTGAAGTCTGAGAGATGATTTTAATCAGATTTATTAATGCAGGTTTTAGGAAGAGCAAATCTGGCAAAGACCGGTGAGACTTTTACACTTTTATTAGACGTGCACGAATTCAAGAAATTTCTGAAAAGGAGGATAAACTAAGCATTAGAGTCTAGACCTCATCGTATATCACAGGTTATATGCAAACCTACACAGATTCATTGCCAAGGTGTCACGTGTAGCGCATCACACTAATGTTTTAGAGACAATTAATAACAAAGATATTCTGAGGATCGAGATCGGACCTGAACTTAAGCACAAAAATGAAGAATTCGATGTACTTTACAGTTAAAAAAACAAACGCACAATGTTTATCGCGACGTTTTCCCGAATCCTTTAAGCTATGTTTACAAGACTAACCTTTTCCGTCTCGTTCTTTCAGAATAAAATCATCCTGGACCCGCTGACGTTCAGCGAGGCTCGTTTCCGACCTTCTCTGGAGGAGCGTCTGGAGAGCATCATCAGCGGCGCCGCCCTCATGGCCGACTCGTCGTGCACGCGCGACGACCGCCGCGAGCGCATCGTGGCCGAGTGCAACGCCGTCCGTCAGGCGCTACAAGACCTGCTGAGCGAGTACATGAACAACGTGAGTGTGTTGCGGTTCCCCCCCCCCCAGCTTTCGTTGTAAACAGAATCTTAAATAATTATAAACGCACACTGCTGAGATAACGGATCATTTCACGAGGGTGAGTCGGATCAACTCCGGGACAATAACGTCTGATTGTGTGATTTCCGCTTAGCGCTAAGCCCTTAGCAGATGTTCTAATGTTGACCCAGTTCGTAGCAGGAAGTGGCTTCGAGACGGTGTGATGATCAGAGCTCTCTGTGCATGAAGGGAATTGAGGGGATTTTTAATGCACCCTCTTCTTATTCAATTAGCTTCTCTGTGGAATTGGGACACGGCAGCGGCAGTAAAGGTGAACCTTACATCTGCTCTCCACTTAGCCGCTCTTGTAGAATTCGTTCTGGGTGGCTGAGGACGTTGTCTCTAACGACCTCACGTCTTTCATAATGCTCGTTTTCGCTCGGTGTTTTGCAGGAATAAAACGGATGGGGCTTTGTGTTCTAAATTGGCACAGAAATGTATTTTTATCTGTAGGGAATCATGCTAGTCTTAGAGATCCTGTTATAGGCGTTGGTTTGCTCCATTCACTCCAAACAAGATAAACAAATCAAACAAATCATGCTTTTGGCTTTATCAAATACCCCATGGCATTTATCTGAGAGCCCTAGATATGGAACAGAGGACACACTATTGATAGTAGCACTCCAGCGGAACATATTTGCTGGAATTGCATCGATTTTTGCTGATTTGTTGTTACACTTAGCTTCTTTTAAAGTGATTCTATCATTCCGGCTATATTCATTAAACTCGCTAGTCTTTTAAGCTTAATTAAGCAAGCTAGCATAGCTATCTAACGTTTCCCCGCTGAAAAAAAAAAGCAAACCGAACAAACAATAGAAACCATCGAATAAATTCTAATGGTTTCCACTACAAATACCATTACGAACCATCAGCTAACTATTAAAACCATCACCATTGTTGGTCTGTAATGATATCCACTAGACATGTCACCGATAGAAGGCAACAAGTTACCAGTTACAAGACCCAGTTTCCGTTAAAACCAATAAAGTTCCCATTAAAACCATTACAAATTCTATGAGGGTTTCTATTATGTTTGTATGTATATTTATTTATTTATTTTTTATTAGCAGGGTTGGCTAGCTACAGTGACTTTTGGTGAGCTAATGATTGTGTAGGTGAAACAGAACGGATGAACACGCTCGTTTTAATTTGCTTAATAACTTTTTAGAATTAGCTAACTAACACTTGCAGTAAAACAAACAAACAAAAAAAAGACCAGCTAAGTTGTCTAATTTAGCTGAGAGTAATGCTACACAATATCTGCACATCGGTTACTTTTTAAATCTAATCATTATATCCGGATCAGATTACCGCTAACTTGCTCAAATGAACATCAAATAAATATGCCAATGTTTGCTGAGCAAGTGAACCTATTAGAATCAACATTAGCAGCCAGTAGCGGTTACTATCATAAAACACTTGCACGAAAAGTCATGCACTTGAATTGATCGCTGCAGGAAAAGAAATTATGTTTGGACGTTTTTCGGATATTTATTTCCGATGTCACGTGTAAGAAAACTGTCTGATTTTTATGAATGTATTTATTTATTTATTTACAATGTTTCTGTGCTACATTTTCATTTTAAACGAGTGAAAGTCTTTAGCATCGGATGAGAAAATATACAAAATGTCGCCGAAAGGCATGAGGGCGTTAAGTACGTTTTAATTATTTACTAAAAAGTTAGTTTTTTTTTAAATGAATCATTTCCTGCTCTGTATAATTTGAGTTCGAGGCTTGTCAGTCAGCAGCGCAGTATCATAAATATAGAAAATAAATCTTTCTTGACGTCGTGGTTACGCCGACTTGAGCACAGGAATACGATTCCCATCAGCCATTGCACCTCACAGGATCGTCTCACGTGACCGTTTCACGTGACCTGATTGACGTTTTTGGTTTAACGAGCTCTCGTGTCCGGGTCACGTTTTGTCTAGCGTTTCGTTTCTGTTCGTTGTCGGTTGCACCATCTGGTCGGTGTTTGTCTCTTGCCACGAGTTCATTCATCTTTTGTTTTCTAAGGTTTATGTTCTCTGTCTGGTTCTTGTATCTGTCTTCGCCTCGCGAAACGTGACATGTGAATTTGAATATTCCATACGTGTCACGGTGGTGAATGCGTTCAGGTCGCAGGGTTGAGTTTTGGTTTTATTTTTTATCTGTGGGCAATAATTGGTTGCACGGCGCGTAGAGCGTAGACGTGTATACATCACTACTGTGATTAGCGCTCAGTGCTATAATAATAAACACAGTGCAGCACGATGCCGGTACTTTTTACACTCTAGTAAAATATTTATTACAATACAATAAGCATAATGACTACAATAAAACAGCAAGTAATTGGATAATGTTAATGGTTCACGTTTCATGTAAATACTGCAACACAACAGTGTGCACTTAAAACATCTAATGGAGGCCTATTTATATAAAAGTACAACTGATTACGCTGAGTTTCGGATTTTTCCTTTTAATGGCCTTGTATTCGAATTCGAATTGGATTTGTAAGTCTGCTACTAAAACAGCTTAAGGACATCCTCAACCTTCATACCATTTAAGCACTGATAAAAATCTGCCCAGCCACCCATCATGGTCTTTCACCGTGTCTTTGTTTGTCCCGGAGCGGCAGTTCTCCGTCTTGGCGGCTCGGCGAACTCAAGATGCTTCATTAGTTCGAGGAGTTGCACTTTGGGAGCTGCAGCTATGAGACCGAGCAGTGCCTGTGGCCATCCGAGCACAAGAGTGAAATGAATAAATATGAAAAAGTAGGCGAGGAGGAATGGAAAAAGTTTCGGTTGGAGGATGTGGCTTAAAATATTGCTACCATGTCGGGATTAGGTGGAAAAGGAAAAGCAAAAATAAGTGTTGTTATGTAGAAACTAACGGAAAGATATGCGATAAATGTTCAGCAGTGACGCATTTGTTTAATTTATTGTTGAATAAATGGTCAGGAGCTGTGCGATGCCCTTTCATAATCTATAGTGTTTGAGATTAAAAAACTTCTAGTATCTCAAAGTAAGTAGATTTTACGAGCCGAAACAAAGACACCACAGATATAACGTCGTATACAGTGTACCTTAAAAACAGGAGGAAAGAATGAAGGAAGTTCAGGGTCCACCAGGGAACCACCGCTTATTTTTACGTTAAGTATTTTTTAAAGCTACTGGTTAAACGTTCGACCCTCGGATCAGAGGGTTCAAATCTCAGGACTGCACTGGATGATCTGTTATCGTACTCTTATGCAAACCTCTGCCTCCGTTGTTTTTCTTTAAAATTCTGTTAGGACTTTATTCTGGTCAGGGTTCTGGATCCAGAGACTAGCCTGGGAACAATGGGCACAAGTTGGGAATACACCTTGGATGGCATTCTGGTTCTTACTCAGATGAGGACGGGTTCCCTTCTGAGTCTGGTTCCTCTCAAGGTTTCTTCATCGTATCATCTCAGGGAGTTTTTCCTCCGTCGCCACCGTCTTACACAATAATAATGTCTTTTGGAGATGGGAGGAAACAGGAGAACCAAAAGAAAAGAACATGGGGGGCCGGGGGTGGGGGGGCTGTACAGAACCCAAGGTCACGATCAAACCAAAGACCCAGGAGCTGTAACACAGCAGTTCTACCTGCTTTTTGGAAAGTTCTTTAAGTAATCAAGAGCCACATCCATTGTTCCCAGGGAGTCAGCTAACGTGGGAAGCATCCACACCCAGCCCGGTTCTTTAGCATCTCTATCACTCTTGAGCTCATTCAGGGTTTGTGGTAATGGTGTCGGGCTTTACGCATGCAGTTATACTTTTGTTAAATTAGCAGTACCCCTATTATGCCATAACCCGCACTAGTGCTTGGATTTGAATCTGAATGCATTAGTATGCAGAGTCTGAGCGTATGCTTTCATTGGTATTCTTGACAGCAGGTTTGCAAAAGGTGAAATTGTTTGAAACTACTATAGACAAACAAATCATTTAGTGTGGGTACAAATGGAGCAATCTGCCCGGTGTCCCTGTTTGAATATTGAGATCGGAGTAGTCTGCGTCCATGACTAATGAAATGAGAGGTGGAGGAAGTCGAACAAATACAGGGCTCAGAAGTGTGTTGTTTATCAGTCAGTGTGTGTGGGATTTAGCTGCTTAATCTCTGAGAGTAGGCCATTGTAAAATAGGATAAAGCTTCATTAAGAACACAGAACTAAATTACTGTTAGACGTAACTAAGCATTAAAGCCCAACTTTTTAATAAAAAGCCAATGCAGATCTTTGTGCTATACCTCATGTGCCAATTTATCTTCTGTCTATTAGAAGATATTATGCATGCATCACTTCTCTTCTATCTGGAAAGCTATTGGGGAAAACTGCAAATTACAGTCAGTATCTGGAAAGTAAACACCGAGGCGCCAAAAATGCTAAAAAGAAGACGCCAGAGAACAACAATAACAACAACAACATCAACAAAACCTCACAAAATCCCTGTATTTAATAATAAGTAGCACTGACCCAAGTGACTACAATCCCACTTTCGTGAATTCACAGGTCAATTTGATAACTTTCACGTCCCACATCCTTCGTCCGTTCGGTGAATTCGCCGCTCTACCGAGTGAATTGTATTAGCATTTGGTTTGGCCACTGGGTTAGCTGAAAAAGCAGACAATCTTTTCGAAAGAATGAGTAGTTTAGACTAATAAGACAATCTTACTGCACTGTTACCATCTTTACTCTCTTACTGTCCACGTTGTACTGAATCTTCAGCCCACACACACATCCACTTCCTACACTTGCTCCACTCTGCTTGGCTCCTCCCCCCAGTGCATGGTGATATGGGTGAAAGATTAATCAATGTTCTAGCCAGTAATAAATTAGATTCAAGTGACAAGCAAATGTCTATAACTGTCTGCTGGGGTGGTGACCGGTGATTGGTGACCGAGGCCCGTGTTCCCAACCTGCAGCTAAATCATCAGGATCGGCTGATTTAGTTACGGAGGCCTGGACACACTGATCTATCAATCGACCAGCCTCAGTCATGCATTGCTGTCTGGGTCAAAGGAGATTAGCTGGGTGGCTGAAGGAGGTGAGGGAGATCCAGAGGTCCAGGGGGTGGGGGGTGGTTGACCCCTGGACTGAGGAGTTCACACTTTGAAGTTTCTTCTGCTCTTGCCGAACAACTTTTTGAATAAATTTATCTCTGCTAACAGATGTACAATGCCTTCCACTAATATTGGCACCCTTGGTAAATATGAGCAAAGAATGCTGTGAAAAATTGTCTTTATTATTTAACCTTTTGATCTTTTGTTCAAATAATTCACACAAATACTCTGCTCTCATGGATATCGAACAATTGCAAACAAAACACAGGTTTATCAAAAATATATCTTTGTTAAATTTAGGTGTGCAACAAATATTGGCACCCTTTTAGCACCAATCTTTCGCAGCCTTCTTTGCGCATATTCTCCAAGGGTGCCAATATTAGTGGAGGGCACTGTATACCATATGATCAAAGCCACTCGGGTATCTGGTGGTATAGCAGACCCAGTCAAGCATCTCCACTAAATTTCATTTTACGAAGTGGAATGAATAGGATCTCAGGTTTTGTGGGTTTTCTGCCATCTTGCCCGAGGAGAGTTAATAAGAACCTGAGACGATACAGCTGTTGCTGGTGTATGCTTACCCATAATGCCTCACAGGAGCTTAGACCCTTTGAAGTGCTGCCTCGCCTTGAGTCAGAAACGATCTCAACAGACAATCATGTTCAGAGACAGTGTCCATAAGAATGGATCTTTCATATGGGCGAAATCCCTAAATCAGGTAAATACCTAGAGACACACCAATCCTGTGTCAAATTGTGTTTGAAGCATGTCTCTTCTGAGTTCTTACTCTCCATGCTCTCCTCTAGTTCCCGCCTGCAGTATCCTGATCATTCCCCCAGCATTCTGCTGAATTGCTTTCCTTTTTTCCCTTCTCCAAGACACTAAAGAGCTGACTCTCCCTATGAGATCTTGACTGAGCTAACCATTTCAGAGACACATTTGGCACCTTGTGTGGCTCAATTACTTTTATTTTAAGAGGAAAAACGTAGTGTGGCAGTCAGCAGGGAGGCTAGACCCCTTACTGGGAGTTACATCTGCTCCAGATGACACCAGACAAAGATTAGTGGAGCTTTAATGTAACTTTTACATTGTACCCATTTTTTCCTGCACTCGCTCTTTCTTTTTCTCTCCTCTCTTTGTCGTATTTGAATCAAGGTCTCTGCTCCACTGCTCTTGGATTTGTTGTCTTTTTTCATTTTTGGACAGAGTGCATCAGAAAGTGACATGGGTAAAAGACATAGGTAAAAGACAGTGAGATGTTTTTAGTGCTCAGCCAATCAAGCAGCACACATTTCCGATAATTAAGTTCTCTCTTGTGGTATTGCTGGATATTAACCAAGCACCATGTCGGCTTCAAACCGACCTTGATGTTAGGTCTTCTGATGTTAGGTATTTTATGATCCAGGCAAAAAGTTTGCACAATCATGTCCATGAAAGACATTGTTTGAGCTATGTGAACATTGTGTGGGTGTATAGTGACAGGTAGAGAAGGGTTGTGTTTGCACTGTGTGGCATTCAGCATGCAGCAGCAGTTTGCCCCGTTATTTGATAATGACCCATCTAGTTGTAGCTGGTTCACTGACTCTGATCAAGTTGCCCATTGGCTCTGCTTAGTACATTGAGCTTGGTCTCATGGGGGTCTATCCCCATGTGCTTGATGTCACCTGTGAACTTTTTAGAGGGTGCGGTTTAGATACATGTCATCCCATGGCCAAAGACTAGTTTCGAACCTAGGCCATTACACATTACACTGAGTCTACCGCATGCGTAGACTTCAGGTCAGAGTCTGTAGCATGTGCAGTACTGCTAACCAGCATGCTCACAGGCATTTATTCATGCATACTTGTAAATACACATGCTGACCTCTGGTGAAAAGTGTGGCCCATGGTTCTGTGGTTCAAAACAATCAAGAACAACAGGGCTGTTGCTTGCTTGTGTTTTCTCATTACTTCCAATCTAATGCTTTGATTTCATCTGAGAGCATGCTGCTTGCTTTGTCAGTGTTTTCCCTTTGCAATAAGTAGCAATTTTTTTCTGCCCAACCATCCGCCAATCTTTAAATAATTGCCCCCGCTGTGGTCTGTGGGGTTTTTTAAAGTTTTCACAGAAGAGTTCGTCACTCAAACCTTCTTTGTGCCCACTTTTTTCAGGTCTCGTTCTCTTCCTCCTTGCTACCCAGCTCCTTGTAGAATCAGCATGTCTGCTTGCAAAACAGGGCATGTTGGATGATCCATCACCAACTTCCCCCATGGTGCCTCTCACCCTCCCTTCCATCTGTCAGTTTCCTAAAGCTGCCTACCACCGTGCTTCTGTTTTGCTCCACCAAGGAGAGATGCTCTTGCCAAATGGCACACAATTCCCTCTTACTCTACTGCATATTCCCAATCCATTCCTCACACCCATTTTAGCATGACCAGGCATGCACACCCTCTGCTAGACTGTCATCCATGCTGTTTCAGCACCACCTCACTGAGCTTGAGGATTGCCCAAGAAAAACCTGGTAGACCCTAGGATTGACATAGGATACCGGTGCAATGCTTGGAAAATTGTGTTTCTCCTCCACTGTATAGTGATCTATCCCCCCTCAAGAATTACAGTAAAGCATGTTATTGAAATACAGGGTGTAATAACATAATAAGTATATGGAGATTCTGCGCTGTAGCTACTTAAACAAATATACCAAAGTTGTGTTGTTTACAATTTTATTCACTGGTGGATCATAATTCTATAAAAACCTCAGATTTCAAAAGGTTTCTCTGACCACCATGACAGAGGGCAGAATTTGAAGAATAATTTCCATCCTCATGTTCAGGGATCTTCACTGATCCACATGTTGCCTTAGACAGCTGTATCTTTTGAGCTCCTTCTAACTCCTCCACCGTCACCTGCCTGATAATGAGAGGTGAAAAGTCCAGAAATATCTGTCATTGAGGCACAATTTGTAGCCAGGTAGTTCTTTGCCTTGTTTCAGTAATCCCTAAAGGAAAGCAACAGCCGAGACTCGTAGATGTATAATACTGGACATACATCGGAGTACTTTCCAAAACTTCCCATGAGGCAATGTTTCTGCTGGTAATGTGTAATAATCTGTACTTTTTTTTTTTGTTGGCAATCGCATTGAATTCCTCCTCATCCATATCAACTGACAGATGTAATGCCAGTAATGGTAGAAAAGGATGAATTAAAGGGTCGGGAACGAGAAAATGAATATACTATTGCCATAGTTAATTTGTTCCCCTTGCAAGATATTTCAACAAGGGCCGGAGCCGGAGTGGAGTTTATAATTCCCCGGTCCTTTCATTAATTTGCTCTCCATATTAGCTGCCTGCAGTAGAGAGAAAAATAAAATGAGGCCCAGACTCGTGATAAATCACAACATGGGCATGTTGCCTGAGCCGCTGCTTTATTATCACACATCGATGAAAGAGAAAACTGCAATCATGGAAGGGTATCTACACACTCAGAGAAAGTCAGACAGAGATGTGTATGAAAATGCATGATTAATCAGCTGCATTTCAGCTTCATTTGATGTAAGACGCCGCCACCTCATTATAGCGCTCATATTATTGCAGCAATTCTTTTGTCTTGTTGACTCCTGAGCATTTGTGCGTGAATGTGGAGAGCAGAACGGTCCCAAGCTCATTTGGAGTTACCAGTACCATATTGTGTTGAGTCGAGCTGAGATGACTTGATGATCATGAGAGCTGGGAGAACACCCCCGCACCTCCCACCCCCTTCCTCAACAGTTCCATTAATATCTATTAAACGTATGATGATCTAGTTGTACAAGATGGGCAATGATGTGTGTTTAACAGGAACAAAGAGCTGTTTAAGAGATTACTATGGCTTAGTTTCTCCCCAGTGTCACCTTCACAGAGGCTGGGGAATACGCATCTTTTATGCCCTATTAACAGCTTTTAAACCCTTGCAACTTTTTTAAAAAACTATCTGTGCAATACGTTTTATTTTCTTTGGGCATTCGACCGTAATGGTTGTTAACCAGTACCACAAAAACAAGGTTTTTTTTTCCCACTATTTAATACCTTTTAACCTCAAAATGCCTCCAAATCAAAAAACAGTTATTACTGATTCTGATCTCCAAACAGATAATAATGTGAGACAAAAAAACCCCCAAACAAACAACGTATATGACTATCGACTAATATGCTGAAATATCGTTAGGTACTTGTTACACTTAACATGACTTTTTGCCACTATTACAGTAGATGGCTCGCCTCCCGTTTGCATACATTGTGTTAATTTAGTTTAATTCATTCAGAAATCTTTTAAACATGGTGGCTAGGTCTTAGCAAAGGAAAAGAACATGTAGCTGGAGTAGCATAACTACAGTGTACTGCCTGTGGTGTAAACATTCTGTTGACAGATTCTCAGAATGAAGAAGGAATACGATGTCCCGCAGAGCCATTTTTGCATCTTTTATCTTTTGATATTTTCAGTCAGATTCTTATTCTATGGGTCATTTAATTAGAGAAGGAAAAAAGATGCCTCGTCGGCAAGCAGAGATGGCCAGAGCCAATTAGGACTGTTTCGAAGTGTGGGTGGAGGAAGACGAATGCAAGCATGCTAGATTGGCACAAGCTATGTACTTGTTTTAACACACACCTCCATTAGCATGCTGAAACACTCGTGCTTTTCAAGAAGATCTAGCCAAGGAATTGAATTTGGGTGTTTTAAACAACACTAATTAATAGATGAGAGGGAATTAAGTAATGAAATATTAGTGTAATAAAGGGACACGATGATAATTTGTCTGTATTTTATAGAGCGCTGTCTAGATTTTATTTTACCAATTATCAATTAATTGGCTTTACCCCGTATCTTTCAGGCAAGATGAGCGGTTACTAATGAGAGATGGAGGGGAAGGGGGCAGGGCTTCCAGGGACATTTAGTTGGATATCGGGGATTTGGAGACTTGTCCAAGTACGCAACTGTCAGGTCATTCCGGATTCATATGTTGATTAGCTCAACTGATGTTTAATTGCACTCAAGGGGTTGGCGGGGGAAAGGGGGATGGTGGAAGATTGGACTTTTGGGGTAGTTGTGACGTTCTTATGCGAAATATGCACAAGTTTTGCAGGGGTTTTGCCTATGGCATAGTTAAATCCATCCAACCATCCATTTTCTGTACTGCTTGTCCAACACTGGGTCACAGGAAGCCTGGAGCCTATCCCAGCAAACTTGGAGCACAAGGCAGGGGACATCCTAGTCAAGGTGCCAATGCATAATTAAATCATTTTCAGTCTTTTCTGCAGTTTGTAAACAGTTGGCGTTTAGATGAGTCTGGTTAGTTTGGACCTTTTGGGACCCGATCTATCATCGGACCGCCGTTAATGTATGATCTGCCAGGTTTAAATTGCCAGGTACATTGTGCTTAAAAACGTATATGAAATCTTCACTGTTATATACTGTGTAATTCACAGACTTGAAGTGCAGGGAGGTTGATAATGGACTTAACCGTGCAAATTATTCCACAGACATTGTATTTTAACTTCTTCTCCCATTCAATCGATCTTCTCCCAAGTTCATCTCGTATAGCTAATTTTTCATACACAGGTGTAGTGTTGGATTCTTCAATACCGAGCGAGCAAGAGTCATCGTCTCTGCCTCGGTGGAAGCTAAATGAATTTCCTACTCTATCTGGCACAATTGATTGTAAGCGTTTTATTACACAAATTGACCAAAATTCAATAGCTGTGGTTATAGGACTCGGCTCATTGAAATCTACTGACATCTGACTCGATGAACAGAACCCCCTCTTCATTTCCCAGTCCCAATACAAATGTCAGTCTATTGCAGTCAAACCTCCACTTATACGCAACGGATGACACAGTGTCCTATTTTATCGGACATGTAGGCTACCGAGAAACCCATTTGTCAGTGTCTACTGATCCTCTTTCAGCCAATGACACACTGAACACGAGCATGCCGTCTTGATGACCAGTTAAAATCACTGCACAAGGAGATTTCAGAACCACTTCCAGAAGACCTGTTACTGTACCACATGTCACGTCGCAGCAAGGAATCTCTTACGGTAAGTCACAACGAGTGTTCAACTTGTCAGAATCCGTCGCAAAGCCTTGTCCTCTCAGTCCGAAACCCTGTTTCCTTGCTAACGTTGGCGATTATGGAAATCGGGTGGATATTTAAGTGTTTTCCTCTGATAGATCTACTTACCTCTATATTTCTTATATTTTCCCTCTGATTCTCTCCCTACTTCCATCCCTTTCTCTCGATTGTGCGTTGTGTTATTTTGGAGACCACAGCAATTATTAAGATAAAGCACCTTCAACCATCTTCTCCTCATGCAGTCAAACAAATAACTATCCCACTGGACCTGAAGTAAAGACATCAGTCAAGCAAGATTGAACTTATCTTCATCTGATAGAGAGTAAAAATAATCCCAGACCAGCGACAAGCCAGTGGTTCGTTTTAGGCTACTGCTGTTTGTCACTGGGGTGGTACCTTATACGTATTTTTACTTAGAGGAGCGTATGGGTAGATTAGGGTACCAGGGGGGAAACAGTACCTCTAAAGGGTTCCCTGTAGGGTTCTTTGGGTTTGTCCCTGCATTACAACAGTACAGTGTATAGTCCAATTTTGCAAGAGTAGAGAGATTGGTATATTAGGTAAGGAGCGATGGTTGATTTGATGGTCATTTGTACCTGTTCTCCAGATTAGGCCTATCGACTCAGATATCCAGTGGTGAGTCCGTCATTTTGTCAGTTTCATACTTGAATCTCATCTAAGCACTGCCGAATTGAAACCTATGACCTGAAAGCAACCGAGACCAAATTATTTGAGGAAGCCGAGTGCACAATATGCCTGGTAAAGTTTAGCTTGACATTTTGGTGAAAAGAAAGTGAAGATTTTCTTGTCGTTAACTGCTTCTCCAGCTCTTTTACTTTTGCAAACACGCTTTCTCTCCTTCTTCTCGTGCTGCTTTCTTCACCTCCAGGGGTTCTACCTCTTGTTCCTCCGTTGTCATGAAGAGGTGAGACTTTGACCTTAAATCTTCACGGCCTGTCAGCAGCTCCTAACTTGGCCTGGCGGGTTATCAATAATGTCTGGCCCGGAGTTGGCATGCTGATAGCCAGCTTGGCACGGCATAAACCCTGCAAGGTCCTCGGAGTGGTTATTAATGAGATTAGGTTGAGTGGGCAGGGGTATATGTAAGATCGTAGAGGAGAGGAAGAATCAGGACAGGATGGAGTAGATGCAAATTTTTCCTTTTAGTTGCACACAGGCCAGACTGTTTTGGTCAGTTTCCAAGGACCCATTTACTTTTGCATACTCACCATTTTAATAACCACTAACGGCTTGAGAAATGCAAACTCTGCGGGGAGTCTGCATCAAGACTATTAGTGAACGCTGCTACAGCATCAATATTTGTACCCACATCCCTCATCCACCACTGGGATATTTTACCAAGTGCAGAGGCCTCTCATTAAAATGCACAGGAGGGAAATGATTTAACTACACCACCTTCTTTCCTCTCACTTTGTTCTGAGGGCCAAATCTCCTTCTGAGAATCACAGCAGCGGCATTGACACGCAAGGCTGAATTTGTGGTCTCGCTTGCTGGGCCTATTGACTAGGCCCCTGTTATTCCCCTACTGCTCTTCACTGCTGCTTCATTAAAAGCTATAAGGCATTTGCATAGCTTCTTCAGTGCAGAACATTTCAGCATAGCATTGACTAAATGAGCATCACCGTGTAACCCTATGGTGCAGTGCGTGTGAATATGCAGAACCTTGTCTTGTTTTTAGCAGGTCCTTGAGACGAAAAGTGTGAACTGTATAATCGCAGACTTTTTCTCACATGAATTTGGACACATGCGTGCACCATCATTTTGGGTTGCAGCATTTATTTGTAAAAGTAAGCCGATACACTGAGCAAAACTGCAGAGCTGTAGCACTGCAGAAATGCCATGCATCCTGGACATGTGAGCCGATTATCTAAAAGAGAATATAAAAGCTCTATAAGACATGATCCTATATAATTATCTACTTTTATCCTTTCCGGTGTTTCTGACCAATGATTGAAATAGTTTTGTGACTGTTTTCTCAGCCCTACATTCGCAACATTTTTATTTATTTATTTATTTATTTATTTATATATTGCCTTTCCTTGTTTGTTTAAATAGGTATATTGCGAATCCAAACCAAACCGAATAGCAAACGAATAAAAACGTGTCGATTTCACTCTGATTCGGACTAATGGGTGTGCCCAATTTACACAGATGTGAATTCACATGGTGCAGGGTACAAATTGTGCTCTCTACCATTTACATTCACTGAGGTCGTAATTGGAAAAAAAAAATACAAATAAATAAATGCCATTAGGCGACTGTGGACTTGTTTAATGAACTATAGCTGCACTACCATGGCATTAAAGGTGGTAGAGAAACTTTATTCGCTGTAAGTTTTCAGTAACTAATTGTGTAGAACCATGTGAGTGTGTTACCTGCGTGTTATACTCTATTATAGTATTCCATGGCTGCAGCACAGTCCATAAATGCTGATGCCTAATGGTACTCTATTCTGGCCAGTTTGACAAAGTGGCTCTTGTGATTATTTGATTTGATTCGTCATCAACGTGTTGGATCCTGCAGAACCTTATTTCTAATTGTCACGAGTTGTTTAGAACAAAGATGTCATTTGTGTTAAGCAGAAATTTTACAGACAATCCCGGTACTGGTATTGTTTTTATTTATTTATTTATCAGTTTTGGCCTGTGCTGATCTCTGAATATTATGTCGGCTGACGAGCTTCTGTATACGGTGCGTAGATGAAATAATTGTAGCTTGTTCTTGTTTAAATGTGGAAGTGTATCTCAAGCAATTAGAATAAAGTGGACTGTTTGTGATTTATTTTTGTAGGTGATTGACAGCTCCAGAGGATTCTAAGGATGTGAGAAACAGTTGTTGTTGTAGGCGTTCGGTTAATGAGCGGCAAAAAATGTAAAAAAAAAAAATCCTCGTTGTCACTCAAACAAATAGAAATATGTGTCGGATTCATCGGTAGATGAAGATAGAGTTACTGTATTCGGTGTGCTCGGCTAGCTATCCGTCTATCTATCTATCTATCTATCTACATGATATACTTAACATGCTTCTGAGTATGTGTATATGTATGCAAATTTGATTCTGTGTGAATGAGTTTGTGTGTGTGTGTCTGACTTGCTTGCTAGTCAGCAGAGGCTTTTTATTTGTGCACTCAGTGGGCAAGCGATTCTCTAATTAAAACAATTAAGGGAAAAGCGGGAGAGCACTGCAGAACAGCACACGTCAAGCACGGCCGCTCCGCACTGCCGAGATCACGCCTGTGGCACAGAGAGACGTCAGTGCTGTCAGAGCTAATCTGATTAAATGTTTATTGTTTCTTAATGGCTAATGAAAAGAAGGAAAATAAAGGACGGGTAAGTGGAGGGAGGTGAGGGATTTTATTTTCTCCGTGTGGAAAAAAGGAAAAAGTCTACTTAAGAATATAAAGTCGGTTCGGCGAGCTGGGCATTGTTCATACAGGAAAGCAGTGCGTAGAGAAGCTCAAGAAAGTAAAACAGGACTAGGAGGAAAAACAGGACTAGAAGAAAAGGGCCTGGAATATGTAACTATTTCATTGAGTTCGCTATTTATGTATCAAATAGATACTGCTGTAAAGGTAATAGTAAACAGGTAACTGTAACATCTGTATGATACTATTTTTTCGGCAACCTCAGCACTCTCCATTCTGATTATCCAGAAGGTGTTGATTCATTTTCTATAGCAGCAGCTATAAAAAGCACGTAATCTTTGTTATAGTGACATCTTCTGTAAGGAGAAAGTTTATTTAACATTTACGGAAGGAGTCTCCAGTGTAACAGTCAGAGGTACAGCATCTTCAAGACAGACGAGGTTTATGCTTGACTTCAAGAGAGAGGGGGAAAAAAGGTTTAAGCAGTTCATAGAGTAGCTGCTATAACGTAAGTGAGAACAGGAACTAACTTGTTTCACAGACTTTCCACAACGTTACATGTAACTAGAATCGGATAAAAAAAAAAAAGTAGGATGTGTGATTGTGTAATGAATAAAATATTGCCGGTTTGGCAAGTTGCTGTGGTGTAAGAGGAAAAGAACAACTCTTTAGAACACGTTGTTATGGAAAAATAGCAACAGCATGGTGGCTCCATTTCCCATGTTTCCTCACTCCATGACATCATTTCCAGATTGGAGGCTGGAGAGGAATAAAAAAAAAAATGCACATCAGCCATATTTTTCCTGGAAGCTTCCAGAAGCAAGGGAATACTAGCTGAGATGGCACAGCTGTGCAGATGGTGGCCCAGACTAGCCAGTTTCATTTTTCACCCAGTAGAGGTTAATGCACATTAGCATCTGGGTGTGTGGAGGTTCAGGTATTCCCACAGGAAACTGCAAGCTGGCTACTTCCAGCATGCGATGCTCATTTATTGAGAATCAGCAAGGTGTGTGATGGGTTTGGGATGGTGGGGTAGATCTTAACCAGGGGAAATAGGAATCTGGGAGTGTGTGGAGTGAATGCGGTCTCTAGATATTCATATACATGATGACACCTTTAACAGATTACTACCACAGCGATTTGCGTTTTTAATCGGTTTAGAATTGCATTCAATGTTGTAGAACATCTCAGTTAGTTCTCACTTATGTTACCAGCCTGTCTTTTCTCTCTCTGGGTACATTACACCACACCACATACTACTTCCTGTTGTAACATACAATATATTAGCAGGTCATCCATATACTGTATAAAAGCGAAGTCTTGCCAACCGATATCCGCGTGAGTTCTAATCCTTGCTGTTTTTCTGACTGCTTTCAATTCAATTTTATTCGTGTAGCACTTTTAACAGCGGACATTGTCTCAAAGCAGCTTTACAGAAACATATAAACACAGGATAGAGATATTAAACGTGTGAATTTATCCCTATTGAGCGAGCTGGTGGTGAGGAAAAATTCCCTGAGATGATATGACGAAGAAACCTTGAGAGGAACCGGACTCCGAAGGGAACCCGTCCTCATCTGGGGAATGACGGATAGTGTGAACGTAAAAGAAAGTTCATTATGGTTTTGTTGAACTAACCTCTGTTCACTAAAGGAGACCTGAGGGCAAAATTGTATGTGCTAATTGCACTCCTAAGGCCATCGCTAAGGCAACCGTAGTTCCAGCACCACAGCGTAAATGTCCGTGTGAAATTAAGGTCCACATTTCCATGTCTTTGACCTACACTCGAGTTTAGATTATTCTTTCGATTACCGAATTTTGCCTGATTTCGAAGTCGAACTTGAAGCTGATTACAATTTTGGATTTGGCAATAAACCTCACGAGTTCCCAACAATCTCATTTACATTAAAGTGACTATAGAAACAGAAACATATGAACAAATTCAAAAAGACTGGAAGTGTCGCGGACCGACCGAGAAGAGGCGGACGTCCACGGACATCCAGTGACGAAGGCACAACTGACGTAGTGCTGGTGTACATAGCCCCGTATGTATGGAGACTTTTAGGATGCCCTGTAGAATCTACAATCTTCTGACCCAGAATTTAACAGCACTGTGGTGTAATGGTTATTAATTGAGTACTTCTTCTAATGGCAGTTCATGGACGAGCTCCAGGGCTCTTTCAGCACAACATACTGACTGGAATTGCGAAATGCGGGAGCCTGATAGAACCATCACGTACAAGAAAACCCAAACATCACAATCAAACAGCATTCAGATCTACTCATATATATATATATATATATATATTTGGTATGACTCACTGCAGGATAATGCTCACCTCCAGCACTCAAAGTACATCTCAGGTATAGAGCAGGCAAGGTCTCTGTCTTCTCCATCATTTTGCACTCCATATTGCTTACATTCCTTGTAGAGTCAGCCTGACTCATCCTCTATTAAGCTCCTGGTCACACACACATATGCTGCATCTCCATGGCTATGAGACACAAAACCAAAAAAAAAAAAAACTAAAAAAATGATATTGACTAATCTTTTGTTTATTTATTTTTTGTCTATCTATCTATCTATCTATCTATCTATCTATCTATCTATCTATCTATCTATCTATTTATTTACTTATTTATGCTAAATTAGCATGCATGACATTGGCTACCTTTATGGACGTGACATTCCGATTGCAATTTGCAAACGAGAACGCCCAACTGTTCTGAAGTATGGGGTCTATTCCCATATTTCAGATAGCATACATTAAAAAAAAAAAAAGAAAAAAGAAATGTCAGTTTGTAGGAACAACGTTGTGCTGGATGGATAAATGAAACAATTTCCCATGCTGACAACATTATTTTTTCATGGGAAGGTTGACATTTGCATGAAATTGCCCCTCTGCACCCAGTACATGTTTGCTGCTAACCTTTAAGAGGATATGGAGTGGAAAGAAATTTTTTAGGCTTTTTATGAGGCAACTTAACTGATGGTGGAGGCGGATTCTTGCTGTGTATGCAACAAAGAATATATATATATATATATATATATATATATATATATATATATATATATATATATATATATATATATATATATATATATGGCATAACTAATAATGTCACAGACAAAGAAACAAAAAAAAAGTTTTAACTGTTGTTACTTCTCAGATTTGTGTCAACCAATCACAGGGAAGAGTGGCTTTCACTATAGCCTTAGACAAAGCCATCTCATTCCTTCACCTGGTATAATGCATTCACAACACAACATTATTATTATTTATTATTTATTCATTATAATAGATATATCTATATATTATGCATTCTAGGTTAACCTGAGGGTTCAAACATTAAAGCACCACGAAAGTCATAATCGTAATGAACTACGGACACATTTATATCATGTTATGGTGTGTTCAGAAGACATAAAAAAAACAGCAACACTATAATTATTTATGAGAAGAAATGCATATATATATATATATATGTGTGTGTGTGTGTATATACACAGCTTGGCCAAATCCTTTCCTATCGCTCTGGAAAACTGGATGATCAAGCTAATGATTATTCATTTGTTTCATTATAATATCCATCTCTTTACATGAGGAGTAAAACCAGATGTTTATATGTGACATCTGAGAAAGGCTCTGGCTGTGTGGCTTATCTGAAATGGACACGATTAGGCAGAGATTCCAAGCTAGTCTGCTTTCGGATTTTCTTCGCCCTATGCAATAAGTGCAGTCTTACAGTAATTCCTCTCCTGTATAATTCGCATGTCCACATTTCGGTGTTTAAGGTGATCACACGAGACCGAACCGGTGCGATATCGGTGCCACCGTGGATCAGGTGACGTGGGCGAGTGTTTGTAGCTCGAACTGAGGCAAATGGAGGGCTGACCTTTTAAAGAAACATATTACTGTGGAAATGAATCGCAGTTAGGTAAGCGCCGCTGACCTGTAGGTTGTAATGATTTATGGATTCACGCCTCAGCCTTGATGAAGCCGATGCCAATGTTGCCACCTGGACGCCTTTTAGCTCCACCACCACCCTACTAACGTGCTTTATCTTAGCGATTTCCAATATCCAACCTTTTCCATGCCATTTTGATGGAACGCAAAAGGTCCACTAGCTGCCTCTCGCACCTTTTTGAATCATCGGCTTGCAGACGCCCGGCGTGTGCGAACACAGTCCTCGTATTGTGGAAATGTTATGAAATCTCTTCTGATGTTGCACAGTTGCAATCCAAATGATTCGACCCCCAGTGCAAACCAGTTTTATTGTCAAAATTTAGACTTGCGACGAACAAATCAAACAAAAGCAATTGATATAGTTCAACACGACGAATGCGTCAAGTGGTTTCCCCAAATTCAACTGAAAATGCAACTTACAATGACTTCACCAGTTTCAAAATTATTCACCCCCATGAATTTGCTTACCAGTTATTACCATCATCAATCGCTGTCGTTTATTGTTGACTGTTCCTTAGCGTGACCTGTACACTGGTCTTACATCACATAGTATCACCTTGTACATGACGGACGAGTACCTGAACATGATATTGGGCCGATACTGATACCTGTACGGGTATCGGGGGCATCCTTAATATAGTAATTCGATTCGAATAGAATCAGGAACGTTTGAAAGACTGGAACCTTTTCAGCAACTTTTCCAAGAATTCACACAACTTCTGGCGCATCGCAGACTGAAGGATCCAGCACAGATAACAGGTTCCTGGCTGGTTATAATCTCTGCATTCAGCTAATGGCGAGCTTTACCACCGAGCACATTGTTTGTGTTTCTTTGGAAACAGGTTTTTGCATTTACAAATCAATTTCTAAAGCTTCCATTTACAAAAAGAATGTGTATGAGAAAGACTGGTGCGCATGCTAAAGTTTGGTATCTTGGCCAGTCTGATGGTGGGTAGCAACAGTTGCCAAGCAGTGATTTGAAAGCCAAGAAACTTAGACAAGGACTGGTCTTATTGTGTAATGGTGCATCATCTTGACTCAAATGATGAATAAATGAAATACCGTAGCAGGATCAGCGATTTGTCGGTGTAATATGTTTGGACATTGCTGTCATCTACGTCTCAGCCTTTACGCTTTATTAACAGCTATCCAAAGACAGCGGAAAGCCCTGTCCACCCAGCTCTGGAAATATTATAACAAGCGTAATTCGATTATGTCTAAATTACGGCATCTCCTGGAGCCAGATGGGAACGTTCGTAATTAGCCCTGTGAGGGGATTGCTTTACATTTTGGCAAGACTAAATGAATATGATTCTTCCACAATATGAAGCCCGGACGGCACACATGGATTCCACTGAAGCACCTGGGCCAATCCTGCCAGCGCTAATAAAACTTGGCTGGCACAGAAACTTTTCAATAACACAACAGATTCTGTCATTTATCTTTCCTGATTATAGATGGCGAAATGAAAACTTGAAGCTCCCCTTCGCCTGCATTTCATTCTTTATCTGTGTCCTTGCTTCTGATGAATTAGCCTTGGGTATGTCTGGCTAACATGTCTGACTAATGCGCTATGCTAACTTCCAGTTGCGATTTGTAACCCTTCCTGCAAACTCACGATTCATCTCATTCGCGCATCTTTTTTCTGTTCTCCGGATTGCCTTTTAACTAGCTAGCTAGCTAGCTAACATTAGCTGGATATGCTCATTTGAGTCTCTGTTTAGCCGGTGTCGCTCTCGCTACTATATCGCTGCTGATAACTAATCGTAGTAATGCTAATGCATCCTGCTTTGTTCTAATCCACACACTAACTGAGAAGAAGTTCCTTCAGAATGCACCCTGCTATCTCTCTGTAGAATTGATGCTATCTTCATTACCCCAGATTTAGCACAGATCTAGCAGCGTCGTCCCCGCCTGACTCGTCCCCGCATGACGGCGTAATGAGGGAGAGACGGAATTGGAGCTGACGTTTTTTCCCATTTTTGCTATGATAATAATTACTGTCTGTGTCTGTCTCTTCATCCCGCTCCTCTTTTATTGTGTGGTAATTTGCAGGAGTGCTTAAGAGAGTCTTTATTTATAACATAGTCTCTCCGGTCCCATGACGTATCACTTCGCTGCGCTGTACGGCCAGCGTAAGGGGAAAAAATATTTTTTAGGCGCGATGCGACGGCGATTGTGAAGACGTCGTTTTATCCCGTTAACAAGGCGTAAGATTTTCTTGTGATAAAATGACGTCGTGAGAAAACAAGAAAGAAAAGAAATAATAATGCATGGCCTCTTAGGGCTTCCGTACGGAGTCTCGACAGAACTTAAAAAAGCAGGCAATTAGCGATAGCCCTATAGTGGTTTAGTGAGCATTAGCTAGCTAGCAAGTCTGATGTTACCGGTTCTTAATAAATAACCGTTCCTGCATTGAAAGTTATTTAGTAACTTTTAAAGACACACAACTGATGCATTTACAAGTGAAATGGCGCATGTAGGTGGGCCGGACGTTGTTTTTATCACTCATGTTTGATTGGCTCGTGAAAAGTGGCAGTTCCAAATCAAACACGCAGACACTAGACTGATGTCTTTGCTAACCGTTTTTATGTAAATCAGTCATTTACGCCCTTATCCAGAGCAACTTAGATTTAGTGTTACGGGCCTTTTCTCAAGGGCCCAGTGATGGTAGCTTGGTGGTGCTGGGATTTGAACTCGCAGCCTTCCAACCGGTAGTCCTAGCTAATATCGGTTAGCTTCTTATATCGTTTTACGCTATTTTTTTTCCCCCTTCTTGTTAAAACTGGCTCATGCCCACATCAAATTTGCACAGTTAAAGTTCACCTAGTTCATTAAAATGAACTACTAGTCAAGGTTAATTCCTTTTTTTTTTTCTCATTCCAACATCCTTCCCAATGAAATCGACTTTTATTTATTTATTTATTTATTTATTTTTTTGCCTAGTCAAATTTTTTTTATTTCCTCAGGCTCACACACAGTGACCACACCACAGCACGAAAGACTAACGGATAGATCGTTAATCAAAAGCGCTGTCATATCACACCTGTTACGCCTATCCAACTTCCACATCATCCCATCATCCCGGACTCGACCTCTGAAAGCAGGCCGGTGTTCGTCCTCCCCGCCTCGTCCTCTTTGTTCTGGCTCTGCTTCACAGCGGACTTTCGGCAGCGCCTCTGCGCCGTTACACATCTAAGCAAATGTCAGAGAGCAAGAAGATCGAGGACCTGCAGTGGTAATTACTGTACCACACTGACATCCACAAACCCATTGCCATGGCAACAGATTATCTTTCTTCTCTCGTCCCCTTGCTTCCTCCAGCCACTCTCAGAACTCCTACATCATTCCTCCCTATCTTCTTTCTTTTATCATTTCTTGATTTTTCCCCCTTTCTTCTGCCATTTGCCTGTGATTTGCCACATTAAAGTCTCTTTCATCTTGTTTTCGTATGATTTTCCCAAAGGGGGGGAAAAATGATGTGTTTTTTTTTTTTTTTTTCCTGTTGAAATATTTAAGATGTTTGGAGCATTTATTGGGCGTGGTCATGGAATGTAAGATTCTAGACTATGATCCTAAGATTCTAGACTATGATCTAAGATTCTAGACTATGATCCAGTGGAGGCTCAGTGGTTGAGGCTCTAAGGTCAGGGGTTCAACCCCAAGAACCGCCAAGCTGCCACTGTTGGGCCTTTGAGCAATGCTTATAATCCTCTCTGCTCCAGGGGAGCCGTATCACGCCTAACCCTGCGCTCTGACCCCGGCTTCCTTACAAGCTGGGATATGCGAAGAAAAGAATTTCGCTGCATTAATGTAGATATATGTGACAAATAAACTCTTTCTATCAAACTCATTAGCGGTCATCCTTGATGTCTCGCCTAGAGCTATAAACCGCTGGCCTGTGGGTAATTAGCCTATTGATATCATCAGGGTTATCTATGCAACAATAGCAGAGCTAATTTAAATCCCAAAGCGCTAAACATCCATTAGCTAAACTCACATGGGAGCTAGCGTCTTGTGAAGAATCTGATTAGCCATGTAGTGCACAACACAGGGTGTAGAGGCCATTATATAATTATAATTTATATAATGACTTCTAGTAAATAAAATGTTCTCGAGTTTCTATACTATCGCATCCGTATTAACTCTGCCCAATTTGGATCTCTTATTAACGCATTCTGCATTTGCTAGAATATTGTACGAAATTAATATGTAAGTTGCTGTATTTATTCATAAAATCAGAACCACTTCATTTATAATAAGGAATCGAACCTGTTGCTCGCCCTTTTTTTTAACGTCGTCTCCAATTAGTGACGTCGCCTATCCGCCGGTCTGACAGTCACCGTTACCATAGAAACGGCCATACATAAGATGGCGCCGTTAAGTCTTATTTCCGCGATTTATTGTTGGGAAACATGAATGATTTTTGTTTTGTTTGTCATTGAAGCCAAATACCACAAATCATTTGCACAAATTTTTGTCCAATTTGAACATTTATTACAAATCCGTGTTTGTTTTTTTACGGGTCTCTCTCTCTGATCAACTAGATGGGAGCCTGGAAATATCCGTCCACCCGGGAGCGTTGCCAAAATGGCCGCCAAGTGGACAGACTTTACTCTGAGTACTTTGATTGCAGCCGCTCTTACAATACAATCTGATTCTAATTTGTGGCTTTGTGAAAACGTGTCGAATGAGTGAAGTGGCGCTGCACACCAAAGCACACAGGCTTACCTTATTATTTATTATTGTGTTTTTTTGGTAATATTTCTGACAAACGTAAATGTTGGAACAAGGTCGTGGTTCTTTTGCTTTTTCACCGTTGTTAGTGGTTTGTTGCCAAGGAAACGCCGCTGCCAATCATTGTGCAATCTGACACACCCCAAATTACAAAATAGCATATTGGCCAGGTTGATTAAGGCTCTTCTGTGTGTGTGTGTGTGTGTGTGACTGCATTTCTAACATTTTAGTCTGAGGACTTTAAGGTTAATGTGGTCAGGCATATGCATAGACACTGATATTTTGTGTGTGTGTGTGTGTGTGTGTGCATGCATAGATTTTTCTCACTTTCTGTAGATGATCGTCATGCATCTCTCTCTCTCTCTCTCTCTCTCTCTCTCTCTCTCTCTCACACACACACACACACACAGAGTCTGTGATCTAACTGCTAGTCAGTTCCACAGTGTTATTTTTTTCCCCCAGCATATAATTAATAATGTAATCAAGCTCAAGCTTGGCTGATTCCATTTGGTCGTCAGGTGTTGATTAATTGTCTAGAACAGCAGCTCTGACAGTAGTGCAGCTGCACATGACAGGTTTATTCATAATCAAGGCGCCCGTTCTGATCGTTTCTATAGTAACAGCTCATTCAGAGAGACTTGTGCAGGTACGGTCATTGACATGGTGAACTTTTCTTAGTGTAAGGAGACGTTTATGTGACGTGTACGGAAGGAGTCTCCGGTGTCAGCGCTGTGTAACGGTCAGAGGTAAAGCTGTAACTTTAGGTTTTCCGACATCTTCAGGACGGAGGAGTTTCCGCTTCTTTGCGGTTTCTATGGTAACACGACAAGCGGCGTTTTTTTGTTTGATTAACTCCGAGAGAGAAGAGAGAGAGGCTGGTGAGAGAACGACTGTTTGTCGCTGATATAACTACTTGAGACCTTTTAGCTGTACTCATGTTCGACGCACGTGATTCAAAGAGGCTGATGCGCGCCGTGATCTCGGCCCAAATCCGTGGAAAATCTGCGTTGATTTTGAAAGATGTTTTTCTTTAACGGCACGGCTCGGTGGTGTTAACGAGAGATCTTAATCAGGATGTGTGTTCGTTTGTAGCTCCTCTCACATGTCCAGGCTCAACTTTGGATTGGAATCACAGCAAAAAGAGTAAGCAAGCGTCTTTAGCTGGAGACAGTGTGGAGGATTATGGGTAGTTTTCCCATCTAAGCCATGCAATTCTGCCTGGTGGAAAATGCCATTAGACACAGTTCTATTTCTGAGAATGACTTTTCTGGACTTCCCGATCGCCGTTCCTGGTGTTTTGTATCTTGGAATATTGGCCTGATCCCCCTAACCTCCTTTCGACTCACACACACACACACACACACACACACACACACAGACACACACACACACACACACAGACACTCTACTTATAAAGAGCTCTTAAGTCCCGTGAAGGACTGTTGAGGTAAGCAGTGTGAAGGTAAGCAGAGATCGGCTTGCGGTTAAATCCCTCACACACACACTCCCACACACACTGCTCTCTGGTGTAACGACCCGGACTGACCTCAAATTAGTCAACATTTCATGGAATCTATTAAACTGTCTGTATGCTGCATAGACCAGGTGTGTCAAGATCTCATGAGGACCCTCGAACCATTCTCTCTCTCTATCTCTCTCTATCTCTATCTATCTATCTATCTATCTCTGCCTCCATTTCCCTCTCACCCTTCCCTCCGTCGTTCCACCCCACCCCCCACCCCCCACCCAGCATGCATTTTTACAAGGCTCTTTTTATCGAACCCATTAATTGTTTGTTAGGTGTGTAATTAAAAAGGCTGAGCGAAACATCTTGTTACCAGCCAGGATCGTTATGAGCGTTTGAGGGGCCCGAGCCGGTTGCGGCGAGTATTTAGGGAGGCGTTTATTGCCCCATCGGGGGCCGTGCACTGGGAATCCAGCAATGTCGGTTTGTTAAAGTTTAACAGCCCATGCCTAAATGGCTTTATGTGAGCACTTTCGCTTTTAGAAGGTACCAATGAACTTGTCTAATCTCTCAAACGTCAGGACGCCCGCGCTATCAGAGGACACCCGAAGGCCTCGCTTGACATCACCTGGACTGCTGTACCCCGGTTTAACCGTGACTGTAGGTCCTAGCGGCTGATATAAATGTGTTTGTTGTTAATAAGAGCGATGAACAGTGGATTCGCTGGACTCATTTATCGTAATGAGTGTTTACATGTTTACGTAAGTCTTTCTGCTGGGAAGTGACCCACTTCACTGGATCATGCCTGGCCACAGATAAGCAAATGAAACATTTCGTCTATACAAACGTTCATTGATTTTGAAGCAGTGAAGCAGACAGTAGGGTTGCCAAGGTTGGATTGCTTTCGTGTATAGCGGTGTTATGGCAACGCGCACGCACTGACGCGCACGGTCAGCGTCTACGGTCGAGCACAATTGATCGGAATCTGCGCGTTCGTGTCTACTTCTTCAGGACGATTACCCCTGCCGTGGCCCTCCCGGTGATGTAGACTAAGTGGTTGTGGTCACTTATGCTAATTGGCACTTTCATGTTGCATTTTAAATAGCATCAGGATAATTATGTACCCCAGGGGATCTGTATTCCAACCGAGAACGCATCCGCAAAACATCCCCTACTGTCTTTTGTTGTATCGGCTTTTATTGTGTTCGAGAAATACGCCGACCTTCTTTATTTCTTTTCAGGACAACACTAAACCCAGTCACGCTAGCATTCGATGGAATTAGCCACAATTAACAGTTCTGCCTCAGTGACTTCGTGATTTTTTTGAAACTTTATACCAAGTTAAGCTGAAATGGGAATTTGCATCGTCGACCAAGAGCGCCAGATGGGCGGTCCTTCATCCTACGCACAATACCGAGACAGATAGAGGGAGTGCTAACTCTTACTGGTTAGTGAGTTAGCTAACATGCTAGCAACCAACTCGAGCAGGTTAACACGCAAGGCAACTGTTTTCTAAATATAACTTTTAGGAAAACTTCCAAACAGTGAATGAATTCTCAAGCTAAAATACAAGTTGTACCAAAACCTGATCCAGTCGTGCCGGTTTCTATTTTGTCCAGTTCTAACACGTTCATGATGAGCGTTGAGGTGCACAGACTGGGGAAGTTGTACATGCCGTTAAGAGTGAAAGAGATCTGTTCGTTTTTCCTTTTTAGACGATTAACAGGGGACTGAACAGAGATGATCACAGCCTCTTATTCCACACACACCCAACACATAGGCAGTGCTGGTATTCATATTTATAAGAAACAAAACAAACCAAAAAAAAAAAACAGGTGGATTTCAATCACATTTTCAAATCCAGTTTCTCCGTGTGGTGCCCTTATCATGCTTTTTTTTTCTTTTCTTTTTTCTTTTCATTTTCATTCCAAACCTGTCAGCAGGCACACTTTCCACAGTGAAGTTGTAAAAAGGTTCAAATTTCAAGGTGGAACACAGAACTTTTCCAATTAAAGTTGATCCTACAACGGCTTATAAATTTGAAGAAGAAATAAATAAATAAATAAATAAATAAATAAATAACAAATCACGGATGTTGTTTTGGGATCGGTGCCAAGGTGCCGGAGTCTGGCTCGGATCCCGAACCCACATTCCGGATTCGTCTACTGCGAATTAAAACGAGCGGCCGTGTGATTTACCCTGCAGATCAAGCGTACCAGAGCAGTGCGTTATATACACACGTTATATACACAGTACATTACACGCACGTTCACACGGTACGGTCTGAAAGAGAAGCGCTGTGTCGATTCCAACGCTAATAAGTCCAAGCTGGACTTTCATTGGTTTTTTTAAAGCTGCTTCTAGATGATCAGTAAGTAGACTAAAAATAAAAAAAAAATATTGATAGCAAAAATATAATCCAAGCTTTTACTTTTCAACTCGTTAAAGCTTTCTTTGATCATTTGAAAGCACGTTTCTTACATCAGTTTGCATGCTCGATGATTATAGAGAACATTTATCTCAGAAGATGCCTCTAGTGATGGATTTGTATTATTTTTTACTTTCTTTCATTAAAAGCGAGTAAATACCTGTCGTATGAACCAAACAAGCTGTGAAATACGTGTCTTCGGGTGATTTACTCCCGGCTCTTGCTTTGATTTACCACGTGCTGTGTTTTCCTCAGCCACCAGCGCGTATTTGAAATGTAATCCTAAACAAAGTGACTGTAAGGAAAAAAATTTTAAAAAAGTTTTTTTTTTTTGTTTTTTTTTTAATTCATCAAAGGACATCAGGAGCTTCTTATCTTTCTACCAATCAGGTGACAGCACAGAGGGCAAGCGAGAGGAACTAACATGGAGGACGGAGCCAGTAATATAAACATAAGATTGTCAGTGAGTGGATATCAGGTGTTTAATGGAATTTATAATATCTCCGTTATTATACCGTCACGACGTGAACGTTGCGATGTAAGTACAGAATGTGTTTGTTAGTATTGGGATGGTCATTGGGATATGAGGTCATGGCGTGGTCCCGCTTTAGTCTAAATGCTGTCTAGAACAAGCCAAAGCTCAGACAAGCTACCTCCTCTTCCATCATGAGATGATCACAATTTTTAGATTAAAACTATTACTTAAATAACTAATTAGTAAAACAACAAAAACAATACTAAAGATAATAATAAAACTACTAACAACAACAGCAATACTACTACTACTACTACTACTACTACTACTAATAATAATAATAATAATAATATAATAATAATTAATAATAATAATAATAATAATAATAATACAACTACTACTACTAATAATAATAATACCAATAATGATAATAATAATTAATAATAATAATAATAATAATAATAATAATAATAATAATAATAATAATAATAATTAATAATAATAATACAACTACTACTACTAAAAATAATAATAATAATACCAATAATAATAATAATAATAATAATAATAATAATAATAATAATAATACAACTACTACTACTACTACTACTACTAATAATAATAATAATAATAACAATAATAATAATAATAATAATAATAATAATTGATTATAATATTAATAATAATAATAATAATAATGATGATGATGATGACAACTATCTTCTTTGTGTTCTTCTTCTTCTTCTTCTTCTTCTTCTTCTTCTTCTTCTTCTTCTTCTTCTTCTTATACCTGTTAAGTAGCCTAAACTAGGTATAACTAGCTAGATCTAGAAAAAAAGTATATAAAAGTATATAAAGTTTGTTTATAACAAATCTCTATATGTATGTATCTATCTTTATTTTTGTCTTTCATTTTTCTGTATATCTGTTTCTCCAGAGTTAACAATAACCTGAAAACTTTTTCTACTTATTAACATATATATATTCTCCTTCTTTCCCCTCCACGTGCTGTCATCCTGCATGATCAATCATCAGGGAAGTGCTATTTCTCTTTTCCTTTTCTACGTCACCGCAGTGACACAAACAGGGTCGAGAGTTACCTAAACCCTTAATAAATCATGGCTCAAGGCTGATTCGGAATCGACAGCTGGTGTACGTGTGTGTGTGTGTGTGTGTGTGTGTGTGTGTGTGTGTGTGTGTGATACAGCTACATAAATGAAAGAGCAGGTTTCAGTCGTTTTAAAGTGAGTGGTGTCATGTGTCGAGGGACGTGTTGATTATAATAGGCGTGCAGTCGTGTACGGTGGCGTCAGGTGTTACGTCTATTTCATAAACACAGGAAGTGGAAATTAACGTCAAAACGAGGATGAACCCCAGGATCAAGGAGCGCATCGTTCTGATCCTCTCTCGCCCGAGCCTCACGGGGCTTACACAACTGCAATCTGCATCGCGGTGGCAGGTATTGATGTCCTCCATCAAGTGGGCAGGCGAGTCAGACAGCTCAGAAACGTAATCGAGCGGCGGCCGGGAAGATAATAATGCAATTTGCCTGGGAATTTAGATGAGAACTAAAACTCCGACCCTGCTATAAAAGACAAAACGTCGCTTCACGTCCGGCCCAGCCCGGCCGTATACCTCCAGCTCATGTCGCTCTTAACCAAGCATTTCATATTCCCTGGTTACGCTTTAAGAGGCCGATTATAAAGAAAAATGCTGACATCGGATTTTTTTCTGTCCAAATAAAAGGAACCCGAGTGTGAATTTGAATCCGTTTATTGGGTAATTTTGGCGTTCACATCAAACTACAGTCAGTTTCTTTGCCGTGTGTGTGTATATTATAATGATCGTTATGACTCCGAAAGGAGGTGAGTATCACCAGTGGCATTCCTGCAAATGTGTGTGATCATTTTTACTCTTTGAAATCTGCTTTTTTTTTTTAATAATGCAGTCTGTGTTTAAATACCTCACGCTATAGCTGCCATTTTTTAAAGGACATCTAATAATGTCCTTTAGATACTAGAACATTACACTCTCCCAAAGTATTTTAAAACCACCCTGAATATTTCTAATAACAGTGACCTTGTCGGCCATTACAGAGAGTTTTCTGTCTCTAACGCTGCATTAGATATTCGCTGTAAGGGTGCCAATAATTTGTCCCGTTGCATTAAAAAAATAAATAAAAATAATAATAATTGTTGTTGTTAGTAGTGTTGTTGGCACACGTTTGAACATGCACTTTAAGTAGAAATGTGTAGGTTTTATTTAGTTCCGTGTCGTCTCATGTGGTTAGTGTGTTGTTGTATGTAGCACCGTGGTCCTAGGACGAACTGTGTACTATACCAGCTGTATATGGCTGAAATGACCGTAAAGCCACTTGACTTGATTTAAAGAGAATGAATTATTCATTAGACGATAAATAAATGTATAGCTAGGGCATGATGATCAAACAGCCTGTGAATAATTCAGCGTAGGTTTGCTCTCCTTCTGCATCAATACAGAGATGTAATTCTTTTCACACATCTCGTTGGTTTGTTTTTCTTTTCTTTCCCTTTTCCCTTCATCGTCCAACTTACAATCCCACGTGCTTCGGCTGAGAAACATGAACGTGTCCAGCACTGTAAGTCAGTGTTGGGATCAGGATCCTTTGCGTTTACAGACTTGGCAGATGTTCTGTTTCCAAACCAAGCTGCTGTCAGGCTTGACGCTCTAAAGGCCTCGTCTCAGCGTGACTCGAGTCAGACCGAGTGAGCCGGGACATCATTAGCTCTGTTCCTCCGGCCCGCTCCCCGACTTCTCCACTGCGTCCTTGGGATACACTTCACCCCAAGCATCCACATTCATCTCGGAGAAGGAGGGAGGGAGGAAACAGCTTTTTAGTGGCAGGGGGGAGGTTCCTGAAAATCCCCTCGCTTTCATTTACTACGCCAGCTTCATTAGTGCTACTAAGTGGAAAATGCAGGGAATTGGAAAGGGAAGCAGTTCTCTCTCTCTCTCTTTCTCTCTCTTTTTCTTCTGGCCTCTTTTTCCTGATTACTCATAAACGCAGTCGGTTTGCTTGGAGCTGAACGTTTAATAATTGTTTAAATTATGCAGCTTATTGCTGATCTGTTAATACGCCTCACATTAATTAAGGCACACAGTCACACTTGCCTTTGGCAAAACTTCAACGTCACTCTTTTTTTTCCCCACTTAATATACTTTAATGTGGAGGGGGTTTTATTTTTTATTGAGTGTTTTATATAGTAACAGTTTATTTAAGGGTGGTGATCAGAGAGCTGCATGCGACACACATCAGTCCTTCATGGTAAATGAACTGCATAAAGGTTGAAGGTTTAATTAGGGGTCAAACCCTGAAGGGGCGAAGAACCGTGTTGTCTTCGTTAGTTTCCTTATTATTTATTATTAGGGGTTAAGCCCATAGAAGCGCTTGAGGGAAAGTTATGAAATTTGGCACTCAGATAGAGGACAGTCTGATCAGTTAATACAGCAAATGTGGAGTCTCTAACTAAATTTCAAGAAAAGAAAATCTTTTTTCCCTCTGATTCCTTGGCTCAAAATTGCACACTATGACGTCATTTTCCAGCAGCCATTTTGAATTTTCTGAAATACCTACTTTTTCGAACTGGTCCTAGGCCTTTTGTCCGATTTGCATGAAAATTAGAGGCACTCCCGACAAAAAGTCACTCACAGAATTTGATGAAGCATACTGGTTCCAAAAGGGGTTTCGATGAATTCAACAGCGAGCACGCCAAAATGGACGTGAGGGTATATCTCCATTAACGTTTTGAAGGACTGGGACAAAAGTTGGTAGGTGTCATCAACATTCAGCCCTGAGGTTACCTACAGAGTTTCGGAACAGCACCACCTAATGGTCACGAGATATGAAGAAAGCACATTTTTTGCTTCTGAAAATCATCATGGTCTGCACTTATATAGTGCTTTTTTATCCTTAGCGGTTCCAAAGCGCTTTACCCTGTGTCTCATTCACCCATTCACACAAACACACACACATGCACACACTCACACGCCAGCGGTAGCAGAGCTGCCATGCAAGGCGCTAACTTTCCATCGGGGGTTCAGTGTCGTACCCAAGGACACTTCGGCATGTGGAGTCACGTGGGCCGTGAATCGACCCGCCGACCCTACGATTAGTGAACAACCCGCTCTACCACCCGATCCACAGCCGCCCTCAAATTTGTCTCATTAGATTCAGAAGGGTATTCCGAGTCCAACGATATGAAAAATTCCTATGTCGGCCATTTTTAATTTAGTCATAAGATGCTGTATTTTACGAACGAAATAGAAAAAGCAGTCTTTATGGGAGATGATGTCTGCTGGAATGCGCCTTTAGGTGCGCTGTAGGTGTTATGCAGCGTTAAAAACACCTGGAATAACACCATAACTGGTGTATCCCTGTATAATTCATTTCATTTCACTTCTAAAATCAGCGCTGTGCTTTAGTCTGTAATACACCGCACCTCATCTACAGGCGTCTCGGTGTAACCTCGGTACGTTCTCCAAATATGTGTTCACGGTGATGAAGTGCGAGAGAAGCGCAAGGAGCAGATAGCAAGAAGGATGGATGTTAGTTAGATGTTAGCGGGGAATCAGTCACACGTCTGTTCTCCCTCGTTAGCAATTACCAGAGCGCGTTACAGCGTAGCACCTCGGGCACTTTGTCATCGGCTGGCACTAGCCAAACATTTCAGACCTTCGGGTGCTTGTTCATTACATTCCCAGAATGCACCGGGGCCGGCAGCGAACTTTCTGCCAGCTGCCCGCCGCTATCAGTCCTGAGCATCAAGGTGAAACTGGTGCTGAGGTCAAAGGAATTTAAGAGCTGCCAGGTGTTCCACATTAGCCTGGTGTGTGTGTGTGTGTGGGTGTGTGTGTGATATTTTGTAAACAGTGTGTGAGACGATCCTGCACAGCATGAGGCTGAGACAACATTATGAGTTCTGTCTGTTGGCCAGAAGAGGGATGTATCTGCTGTTTTCTCTCTTATACACACACACACACACACACACACACACATGAAATGCAGCTATAAACGGATACGTCTGTTATAAATCAAATGCAGTTGATGGCTGTGGTGTGTCGGTAAGGGGAACTTACAGCACTGATTATTTATAAAAGAACGCATATCGTATGACGTGTATCATTCAGAAAATCGCACTTAAGTATATGACGTTAGAAAGGTGAACTGCTCTGTAAAATGACTTATTTGGTTATTAAGAATTCCTTGAAAATGACTCGACGCAGTGGAATGGATGAATGGAAATCTTTATTTCAGTTCCTTCTCAGACTCTCTGACCTGTCTGACGTCTTTAGTGAACCGCGAACGGATATTACGCCGTACGTAATCACCCTAATACAGGGTGCGGTCTCTATTAAATGCAGATTGTTGCGTTTTAGGCGAGCGTGTGAATAGAACCGCTTCGAACAATTCCAAAGCGTCGAGTTCAGCAGAGTGCCGGAAACATCTCTCTGAACACTCGGACGCAGGACGGTTCCACAGCGAAGGTGTTATACAGACTGTTTGTCCTCCAATCTGCACCGCACAAGCGAGTAAGCGGCTTTCGCTGGTGTCTGGCTGTGAGCTGAGATAAGCCTAGTAATAGGTTTCACAGGGACGCATGGAAACACACCAGGAAGTGAGTTCCAAACAGTGTGCAATGGGAAAAAACCGACAGGGATCCAGCCTCATGACTTCGTGTCTCCGAGCGTTAATCCCAAGACAGATGTTTCGAACTGGAGAAGTTTAGTGGTGTTGAATTTGGCAAACAAGTTCTGTGAAGGCTGACATTCGTTAGGTAACTCATTTCTAAGGCATTTTACACGTGGAAATGAATTTTATGTATTGTAATTAGTGTTTATATGGCCAACAGCGAAGAAACTCATTCTGTTCACGGTTCATAATGCGTTACGCTGTTATAAAGTCGCTATTACATTGTTATAAAGTGTACCGCGTTATTATAACTTCATGTAACAACATGCAGCAATTTCCTTCAGGATCAGTAAAGTATCTATCTATCTATCTATCTATCTATCTATCTATCTATCTATCTATCTGTTGATCTAAAATCCATTATAACAACGGTTGTAGCGCATTATAAATTGTTTACGTAATGCCCTACGGAAGCAGAGTTTTGGTAATGTGCGCAGAAAACGGAACGAAAAAATTATAGTGAAGAAATAAAGCGGTATTTATGAGGCGGTAATGTGCTTTAAAAAAATCCTCATGGATATGGTAAAAAAATAAAGTTGTGGTATTCAGTGTTGTTGGTTTTTTTGCTGTTTTTAAAAAAATAAAAAATTAATAATTAATAATAATAATAATAGTAAAAAAAAAAAAATTAAGGTATATTTATTTAAAAATCTTCACAAATATAGTAGGAATTAAATCTGTAGTGCCAATGCTTAAATAAATAAATAAATAAATAAATAAATAAGAATTCTTCCAAATATGGTAAGAAATACAGCTGTGGTGGCAATGCCTAAAAAAAGAAGAAGAAAAGGAAGGGGAAGAATAAATAAAGCTAAATTGCTAAAGCACAATAATGCATAAATCCGTGGTGCTCAAAAGAAAGAAAAAAAACAATTAAAAATGACAAACCCTCGGAAATATGGTAAATAAATAAATCTGAGTTGCTAATACAAATAATTCTTAAAACCTAAAGCATTTTGCTAGCTAGACATTATTTGTGAACCAAAAGGACGTTAGCATGCTAGGTATGAGGACATACAGTACTACCATGGCAACAGTATAATATTTTCGAAATATGCGGCATTTTTGTAAATAATCTGTACACGTCTTCACAAGCACGACCAACAGTAATTCAGTAAATGAAGGATTTAATAAATACAATTATTTATAATATATTAACTTATTCTTTCCATTCAAATAAAACGACAATAAGATAAACACAAAATAGATCATAAAGAACATAGAGCCCTCGACAAGTGTGTGTTCTACAGCAGGCCATTTTTTATTCTCCTTTTTCTATTTGTGTCTTGTTTGGCTCGGTATATTTACTGTGTTCTCTTTTTACTTAATAATACTTACAGTGAAGTTAAATCATCAATATTCAGTATCTTTTTTTTTTCCTTTCCATTTCACAAACCTTCCACGAGCCAGACACGCCGATTTTATTTATTTATTTTCATATATGCCTCGAAACTTCTTCACCCGAGTTTATTTTGGCTTATCGTGAATGAATCAATCGTGGCAGATCAATCTTTCCCTGCATGATTTGATGCAGTAAATCCAAACTAATTCTGTGAGTCTCGCTCCTCGAGCCCCAGCTGGTGGGGCAGGCTGGGTGTCGCGCTATCAGAAGGATCTGTGAGTGATTGCTGGAGGAATGCCGAGGCTGACACGTGTCAGAGATGATAAGAGTTCCGACAACACTATTAACCTTTGTTTGGCCACCGCGAAACTGTCGGGAGTAAATAATTAGAAACGCGGCGTGCAACCTGTCTGACCCCCAGCCCTCGCTGACTTTATTGAAAACTGGATGGTAAACTGTTGTGTACAGCCGGGTTTGGAACACTCACACTCACACTCACATACACACAAGTAGGAGCGCACACACTTATCCAGGCTGTAGGTGATTTATAGACCGACAGCGCTAGACTGAGAGACTTGTGCCAACGTCTGTGCTGTTTCTATAATTCAGCAGATTTTGAGTCTCGACGTGTAAGACGTATACTCGTACGTTGCATGACCACGTGAATATAAAACATCAATCTGAGGTGCTAGTGTGCATTTAAGTAATAAATATGTTAAAACAAATTAAGTAGAGATACAAACGCCTAAAAACACGCACTTTTGACTCGCACCTCCACGGTTGCACGGGGTCGGAATCCTGACCCCGCATGTTCTCCCCGTGCTTCAGGGGTTTCCTCCGGGGCATCATGGTCTCCTCCGCCAGTCCAACGACCCGAGTTGTGATTTCATATCCAAATTGTCCGGCGGGTTGGTACCCCATCCAGGGTGTCCCCCGCTTAGTGCCCCGAGTTCCCTGGGATAGTCTCCAGGCTTCCCATGACCCTGTGTAGGATAATTATGGAAATGGATATATATATATATATATATATGCACATGAAGCCAGCACCAGTAGTGCACGAAAACTTTCTTGTCAGTACCAAATGTTGCTTCTTTACACTGCGGATCATTACAGAATGGAAAGCCAGAAACAAATACAGTTCCAGATATAGCTGATGCTGTACGACTGATGCGGCTTAGATACCAGTGCACTCAAATCCGTCTGAACACAACAGAGGATTGTAGAGCTTAGTTTTTGTTATTTGTTGGGTTGTAATTGCTGAGGAGTCATTCTCCACCGTTAAGTCTTTTTCTATTTTCCTTGCTCCCTATTACCTAGGCTTGAACCAGCACCGACTGTCTGATTTAATATGGCCGCAGATTAATCAGACACCAATCATTTTACTTAAACAAGACTTTTAAGATACCTGCTGATACTGTACCTGCAAGACAGGAAGGAGTAAAGAGTCAAACTGCGCACTAATGCCTGAGAAACCTCGATTACACTCTTGCCTTTTGCCCCAGACAACAATCTGGTGCCGTTATCCAATCCCTTCTGATGTACTTTTGTTAAAATGTCTGTTTCCGTGCCAACTTGCTGAAGGTCTGAAGTAGAAAGGGAGGTTTTAGCAGCTGCAGTGAGATGTGAGAGGCATGTGCACGGCCACTGAGGTTTGTGTATGACAAAAGAAGCAGATACAGAAGATATTTTTTTTTCCTGGTAGCCTGAGGCAGGGGCAGTAAGTTCACCCAATGGGGCAGATGCACCACATGACAGGGGAAAAGGCTCAAACAAACAGTGGTCCAGTGTAGCTTTGATATTGGGGTGTTTGCACAGCAGGACTTATCGATTCCACCCTAAGTGACCTTCAGGCTTACACTCGAGTAATAGATTTGTAGAGGGCTTTGTGCATGTGTATGTATGTGTGTGTGCTATCAGAGCGCTAGGAACAGAATTCAATGGTTTGCCGATTCTTTAGCATCAGACAGGACTTGGTAGATTAAATCTTCAGAGATGAGACTCTGATTATTAGAACAGAAATATGCATGTATTCTTCTGCATCTTCTTTTTCAGCAACTGCTTAATCACACTAGAGTCACACTAGATCCAGATCATATTCTGGGAATACCAGGCCCGTAGCTGGGAAACACTATAGATAGGTGTTTGGGAAGTGTGAGAAAGCATGAATCCCAGCAGGAAACCTATGTGGACATCGGGAGAACATGAAATTCCACACAGAAATTCGGACGTTCAGGATCAAACCTCAGTCTCCGGAGCTGTGAGGCAGCAACAGGACATGCCACCCAACCAAGCTGCAATATAATGTCAAATTTATAATATATAACATGACTTATACGTGTGTGAAGGCTCTCAAATGGTGCAGTTATCTACGACTTTCATTGTGTCATTGGAAGACCATGAGCTTGCCTCTTGTCACTGCCCCTTGATGCCTGCTGATGCTGCAGCCATCCACAGCTGAGCGTCCAAGAAATCATAAATTTTCCTTTTTGTTCGTCCACGTTTTCTACCTGTTGGTAGAAGTGCTCTAAATGTAAACATCTCACACTTCTACATTGTTTTGTTTCCAGAACCAAAACCTAGTTTGATCCTCAGCTTGGTTTACCTTGGGATTTTTGCATGTTCTCTCCGTGTCCATGTTGGTTTCCTCCGGTTTCCTTCAAACTCACAAAAACATGCTTGTAGGTAAACTAGTGACTTTAAATTGCCCCTGCATCTACATGTGTGTGTCCATGGTGCCCTGCATCCAGGGTGTATTCCCACCTTGTGCTCATGTTCCACAGATAGGCTCCAGAGTCCCTGACCAGGATAAAGCACTTACTGAAGATGAATGAAGGAAATAAATGACTTGTTTTGCAAGCATGGCTAGATGATCACAGGAAGAAATAAGCAGTTTACCGGCGTTTCCAGAAAGCTTAATAACCATGTGGTAAACGCAGGGAGCATCAGGAAGAGCAACGTGGACGAGTATCTCTTCAGGCTTCAAGTATCTTACCTCCTCACTTGAAGCTATATGATACACACGCTTTATTTGGTCCCACTTGGACAGTTGAAGAAACATTTCTACAAGTTTTCTTTGAGGTGCATATACCCATGATCTCCTTCATGCGCAATGTTTTGGCGTATAAGTGCTCTTGGTGCTTGCACCTCTTTCTACTGTCTGTCAAAGAATAGTACACTCAACAGGGTCACCGCCTGTGATCTTACACACGTCACGACTGTTAGGTTGTGTTGGACAATAATAACCTTGCTAATCGATTGGCTCTCGGCTTTTCTTAAGAACAAATGTTTCTCCTGGGCACCCCTACCCTTGCCTTTGGATTAGCCTTGCACCAACGTGCTATTATTTTGCTAATGGGGTGTGACGGTTTCTTAATAGTGGCGGGGAAACACTGACGCTTGCAATTATTCCAGAACGTGAATCACTCGTGCTCAGGCTCACCGGGGCGTCACCTCCCATCGCCTTTCTCTCTCACACACTTTGCTTTTATGGGACTCGTGACTGCCGTCATGTTTTATTTCTAAAGTAAACATGGCGATGTGGTGTGATGAGGCAGAGTTACTCTTACCAACCTGAAGTTATTTTCCGAGCGTTTTATTCCTCTTATACCACAGCAACTTGCCTGCTGTAAAATCAACCAGCCGTTATAGAAAATGAACCAATCAGTATCAAGCATTCCACAACACTGTGGTACATACAGAAATATATTTATAGTGTGTTTACTGGCCACACTTCATCAACCCTCTATCATTGTTTATGTTTTACAAAGGGCCTCCTGTTAGATGCACCCTCCCACCACCAACCCCCCCGCATTTCTTATTTCCAGAATCTGATCAAAGCGGAAATGGCTACATCTGTCCGGTAAAAGTTTATTAACCTTGAAATGAAGCCGGGGCGTCGGAGGGCGCAGCTTCTGACTCTCGACATGTAGCAGAAAATGAAAAGGTGCTTGATATATAGTCCGAGGGTAATAGACTCCTCTGGCTCGTGCTGATATGTCATTACAGGCACTTACTTTTTATAAATCAGCCTTTGTTCTGCCCTTTGGATGCCGCGATTGATTTTTCTTCATTTTTTCTTCAGTCGGAATCTTTCTTGATCCATCCGTGCGATGACGGGTGCCGTTCCTTTTGTCTCTAACGACGATTTCTACTTCTATCCCTAGCTAAAGAGAGACTCTGGCCTTCAAGACCCACGGCCAAAACAAAGCCGAGTTTTAACGAGCGGACCGAGCCGCAGCGAGGTCATCGCTGATAAGACCGGAGTCTGTGTGGGTTTCTGTTTGCTCTTAATCAAACTGTGCGCTCCTTCTCCTGCTGTTCATCCTCCTACTCACACTGCGACAAACCACGAACAATAGATGCAAGCCATCAGGCAAGGAGAACCGCGGCTAATGTCACCCCGTCTCCTGTTTTGGTGGATGTTACAGATTCGGTGCTCTTAATTCGGTTCAGGTCTACGGAGATTCGATTTGTAAAACAAATCTGCAAAATCCCTTCGGGATATCATCGATTGGAGTTTTTCCATCTTGGCATTCAGGTTTCCAACATGGGGGGAAAAAAACACAAACTGGAAAATAATCAGAGTATTTCACTCGTTGTAATTTGGAAGTCGCTTGCGATTACAAATCAAGAACGATAACATCAGAAAGGTGATTTTTTTAAAAAAAGTGTGTTAAAATACACTATGTACTTCAGTTCAACTCAAGCAAGCAGTTTACATTTAAAAATACAATCGAAAATCTGCTTTGAGAAATATATATATATATATACACACACACACACACACACACATATATATATATATATATATATATATATATATATATATATATATACACAAACACACACATATATATATATATATATACACAAACACACACATATATATATATATATATATATATATATATATAGATAGATAGATTAAAAAAATAATAATTCTGCTATCTGTAAATATCCAGAGAGTTCTAAGCACAATAATATTCATTTAAGTAATAATCTAAAATAATATAAAGCGATACACTTAAATAATATTATTGCTATTATTAATATTATTGTTGTGATTATGAAATAATATTATTGCTATGTTAAGTGATTTTTCAAGCTTATATTAACACTAATAACGCTTCACTATCCGTTTTGCTCTTATGATTACCGTAGTTACACCCCGACCCATTTCATAATGACTGTTATTACACTGATAATATTTACCGTGTGAATAATGGCTCTGTTTCATGTATCATAGCTTGTGCTCAACATTTGCACAACGTTATACTGTACTCTATTATCTCGAAATTCAGTGGATTTTGAATGGAACAGATCCTGAAGATAATATTTTATATACGGCGGGGCGCGGGGGGGGCATTACAGTGATACTCGCCTTACTTCTACACAGTTGAGTTGGATAGCACTGATATTGTGGAGGTTGAGGCTGGGAAACGCTGCCCGTGTTCATCCGGAAAGACATCGTTTAGCCGAAGATCACACGCCTTTCCACGGGTTTGTGTGGGTACAAAACAAACCACTTTATGTTGAGCAGTCAAGAATCAAGCAGCGTTCCTAAAACACAAAGTACTCATTAATTAGGGCTATTTTAATACTGCCTTATAAGCCCTTGCCACTTCAGTTAAGACGTAACGAACAATGAGCAGCTACAGATTTTTGCCGCGTGTTTCTGCTCGGGAAAATGTCGAAGAGGTAAAAACAATAAATGCGTAATTTTATAATGATCATTCAAGGATGTGCTGCGAGAAAAGAGTAAAGGAGATTTATAAGGATATAAGGACACCGCGCTCCATTAATATTAAATGTATATTCAAGAAATGTATATTCATAACCGTCGATTTAGCCTGTAAAAAACGTACGTCTCGTGTCCTTTCGCTCCCGAGTTGACGTATAAGGATACCTGTTGATGTAGAACTCGATTCATCGGCTTCAAATCGTTTAATTGTCGGAGTCACGTGGACTTTATATTTATACATACGGATTACACGGCCACATTTAAATCGCTTATTCATTTTAATTGACCGCTAATTTAATGACGATTTTGTGAAGAAGAAACAAAATTCAGTCGTTTCATTTCACATCAGTGCCTTGAAAGAAAGTCATTTCAAAAGAACAGCGATAAATGAAGACAGATAAGACTAGCTGTTCGATTAGGACAAAAGTAATGGCGCCCCATAAAAGGATAGAGAGTCTGTGTTGGACGGTGCGGTGCGGTGGCTGAGCTGCATCACGGCAAGCTGTAAATCAACTGTGCGGTGAATGTGCTTGGTGATTTATTTCTAGCTGAATGGTGTTTATCAACATACACATGTGAGGATGGAAAAAAAAAATCAGTGAAAGATGTGTAAATCTGGCAAGAATTTTTTTAGTTCAGTTCGGTGAAATTGTTTACGTAAGATCTTGCCGAATGGCCGCTAAACAAGGCGATACTCATCATCCTGGTCATCGTCGTCATGGGCGACTTTACCGTCGTTATCTTCAGGATTATCGTCCCCGTTGTCATCGGTTTCTCGATCGTAATTATCGTCTTCATCTTCTCTTCCATCATGCTGATCCATCCTTCTGACACTTCACATTCTTCCGCCTCGCTTTTTCATTTCCATTTCGCGGCTCCGTTTTTGTAAATGTATTTTTAAAAGACTAATCAGACTCGCGCGTCATCAGCCCCTCTTTATACATGCAGTGGTTTTTCCAAAGGTAAATAATGCATTTATCGCATGCTGATGTGTGAAGCGCACCATCTGCAGTGAACATCATCAGCCTCTTCTGCATTTCAGATTCAGCGCTGATTATTCTCTCATATCATCACTTCTTAAAGACGCCAGTTTCAGGAATCTCACTGTATCTCACATACACCTCGTGGACACTCGGCGGGAGAAGGAGTTGTTATGTAAGGCATGTGAAAGCAGACTCCTTGAGGGTGAAGATACATAGCAAACATACTTTGATCTAGTTCTCCTCCGTCCAAGTTGTTTTCGCTGTCTGCGGTTTGCTGTGAGAAGTAAGATGCCATGTAGGTAAGACGTAAAGGACATTTACGGCCTCCAGTTTAGCTTTGTGTGTGTGTGCGGATCATCTCACAGCAGTTTCATTTTCTTTCTGCTTGTTCCCGATGGGTGTCAAGGTAGCATCAGATTATAAATGTCAGACTTCTCAACAGATTCCAGCTCCTCCTGGGGAATCTCCAAGCATTCCCAAGCCAGCTGTGAGATATAATCTTTCCAGAAGGTCCTGGGTCTGCTCCAGGGTGTGCGGTCTCTGTCTCATGGGAAGTCCCTTATACAAGTCTAGTGGGAGCCAACTATAGGGCAGTCTTGTAAGGTGGACAAACCACCTCGACTAGGTCCTCTCAGTTCTGAGGAGCAGCAGCTCTACGTCAAGGTTCTCATGAATTGTCCAGTTCCTCACTTCATTTCTATCCCTGTACTTGCAACCATTCTCTATTGACTATAGGTGACCGTCTTGTACGTAAGACGAGATGTGGGTACAGAGATAAAACTAGATATGCTCGATATAAGATTCATTCTTTCTGGTAGAAGAATGTGATTGCAAGCTTCTTTTGGAAGACGTTTTCGTAACAGGTGGCGTTACGATCTCCACCAAAGAGCACGACGGCAAATGCAGTTCGGCGTGCCGCTTATCTACATCCGAGAAAGCTCCACCATCACAACGATACGACCGAAATGTTTTGCTATCTAGCTAAAAACTGAATGTGGAAAACAAAAACAGATAAAAAGCTAGCTACAACACAGAACGAATCACATCCAGCCCGGCGTGACCCGTTCCCGTCCGAGTTTGAGATGCAAAAATACGTGCATTAGTGTCTCATCTCATCTTGACAAATGGATCCATCGTGTAAAACTGGGCCACGGCTATCGTCTGCTCCGAGCATCTCGGCAAATAAAACACATTATTTTTCAACCCCGGTAAGTCAGCACATCATTTATTTCCTCCACAAGTGTGGGAATGTGTGTGAAAACTCACAGGTTGCTCTGATATCATTTCCTCCTGTATCGCCCTCCCTGGCAGCGGCACGTCTCCAGAGATCAGCAGGGTCTGATAGGAAGACGGCTCCACATTCCACGTGGCCAGTAATGCAATCAAAGTAAGGAGGGAAGGAGAGCTGTCATTACAGCCCAGCTCTGTCTTCCGTGCCCTCTCTCTCCTGTTCTCTCCCTCTCCTTTTCTGTGTGTCTCTCGCCCATCCTACAGTACAAACTTCATTTACTGACAGGCAGATCTCACAGCTGAGCTCCTCACACCCCTGACCCTTACTCTCTCTCTCTCTCTCTTTCTGTATCTCTGAGACTCGGGTGGTGTTGTTGCTCGATGTGGCCAAGAATTGTCTACTTTTCCACCAAAGTTATTTGGCAGACGCTCCTTCCCAATATAAATTACGAGCGCTTAGAATCTCCGAGGATTCCTAATGTGCATCTGGCTGATAGTGCGGTCTAGTCCGTAACAAACGAAAAGACCGTTTTAAACCTAACTGTATAGACAATAAATCCAAAGATTCTGTGAGGAAGGCTTTATTTAATATTCACAGAAGGAGTCTCCAGAGTCATTGCTTTGTAACTTTTCCGTTCTCTGCCACCTTCAGGACGGAAGCGTTCATGCCGTGTGGTGTCTCTGGAACGTGACAAGCTCTGTATTTCGTCTTATTAACTTTGAGAGCGAGAGAAAGAGAAGGCTGGTGAGGAAACGACTAGTTATAGCTGCTATAATGTAAGTGAGAACAAGATGTGAAAGATGCACGTTTGATTCCTTGGGTTTGTGAGCCAATGGAAAACAAGAAGGCGGGGCTGTGGACAAACAAAAGGAGGTGCCTGGTATTTAAAATAGCACCACACCAGATGTTTGCCTTGTTACAGTTGCTGGGCAAACATCTCTGAGATAAACGGGTTGGATTACCAGGGATTTTTCTCTCCACCTTGCCTGGATGTTCTTCTCGTTAGCGTTATATGACTCAGGTAGCTCGTCCTTGCATGTTTTCTGGGGGTTTCCTCCGGGTACTCCGGTTTCCTCCCCCAGTCCAAACACATGCATGGTAGGCTGATCGGCGTGTCCAAAGTGTCCGTAGTGTATGAACGGGTGTGTGAGTGTGTGTGTATGTGATTGTGCCTGCGATGGATTGGCACCCTGTCCAGGGTGTACCCCGCCTTGTGCCCCATGCTCCCTGGGATAGTCTCCAGGTTCCCCGTGACCCTGAAAAAGGATAAGCGGTATAGAAGATGGATGGATGGATGGTAGCTCGTCCTCCTCACTCGCTGTAAAACATACTCAGTGTTTAAACTGAGAATTAGACCCGTCTCAGTCTTACCATCTTGTCCTTGTATCGAATATTCTCAAGTTCTCAGTTTTATCGCATACCAAGTCCATTCCACACAAAGCACTGCTGAGATGTTATTCACCATCTCATGACCTCTGTATTATTATTATTATTAGTAGTAGTAGTAGTATGTTGAATACGGTTTAAAAAAAAAACGCTCATGAAATTTTTTTAAACCCATGTGTATGTTTTTGTTGGATGTTTTTTTTTTTTTTTCCAGGGTGATTGCTCTGCCACTATGCTACCCTTTCAATTCTTTTTTTTTATTTCCAAAGCGAAAATGCGGAAACATGTAGCCCAAAATAATACAATCTTCTTTTGTTATTATGACGATTGCGAAACATGACAAAAGCAAACGCCGCTGCCATTCTCAAGGTCATTTCCATCTTTATTAAACGGAGAATAATAGCGTTTGTGATACACGTTTGACGGAACAGGAGACGAGGGTTTGTATTAAGTTGGCCTCTTTCTTTCAATCATGAGGAAAATGGAGAGCTATGGATAAATAGTGGATGGCCTTTGTGCAGCGTTGCGGTTGTGGTGTTCACTAATCGTTTGCTAGAGGCGGTGCTTTATTCTCAGTTATCTTTCCCAATTTCTTATTCTCTTTGTAGATGCGTGTTGGGTTGTGACAAGACCTCGGAGGTTACTCCAAACTGACCTTTTCACTTGATTTTTTTTCTCTTGTGGCAAATATTTGACAAGGACGTTTTGCTCACCATCTAAATGAGCCACTTTCTATTAATATTAACGGGAAGACTGCGTGGATGGACAATACGTGATGATTGTCCAAGGAAATTACTCTCTTTCATTTGGTGAAAACGTTCACAAGAGGTCAAACTTATAATGGAACACACTCTGATGTAGATGTTGTATCCAGCAGGAGATGGTTAGGGGCGGGGCTTCAGTCATTCACGCTGATGTTGAGCGAGATCAAGGGGAAATCGCTCTCAGAAACCACATGGCGAAGTTGACATTTGTACCGTGAGGAGGTAGAATAGGAATCTAGCATCATGCATAACGACACTGCTGTAAAACTGTCTTGCTGAAAAGTACTGTGATCGATATTTTATTTGGATTTTTGTGTTTGCTTGAAAATAAATGTTTCCCAAATGTACACATTTACCACAGAGCAGCAAATCGCATCTAAGAGTTTTCAAACAAATTCCAGAATATCTGTAGGAACACAGTCAAACCCTGGGGCTTTCATTCTGTTGCTTGGCTTCGTGGTTTGAAATGAGTGCATTTGATCCCGTCGATGAAAAGAGAACATGGCTTCATTGCTTATACTACATCTAATTTAAACACATATCTAATCTACTATCAGTTGATGTAGTATTAACATGATCCGATCACGCCAGGGTCCTGGGCTCGGTCCTGAGCTCGGTGACTGCACAGAGTTTGTTTTTTATTCCAGGGCTTTGAGGGCTGTACGAAAACAAGTGCAACTGTTAATGCGGTAATGCAACTCAATTCATTCACATGGAAGTAGATGCGATGAGGTGGATGTGAAGGGGCAGATGTGATTAAGCAATGTGATGAGGCAGGTGTGATGGAAGAGATGAGATTAAGCAGATGTGATGAGGTAGATGCAGTGGGGCAGATGTGATGGGGTAGATGCAATTTGGCAGATGTGATGAGGTAGATGCAATGGGGCAGATGTGATGAGGAAGATGCAGTGGGGCAGATGTGATGAGGTAGATGCAGTGGGGCAGATGTGATGAGGAAGATGCAGTGGGGCAGATGTGATGAGGGAGATGCAATTTGGAAGATGTGATGAGGGAGATGCAGTGGGGCAGATGTGATGAGGGAGATGCAATGGGGCAGATGGATGTGATGAGGTAGATGCAGTGGGGCAGATGTGATGAGGTAGATGCAATTTGGCAGATGTGATGAGGGAGATGCAATGGGGCAGATGTGATGAGGGAGATGCAATTTGGCAGATGTGATGAGGTAGATGCAATGGGGCAGATGGATGTGATGAGGTAGATGCAATGGGGCAGATGTGATGAGGTAGATGCAATGGGGCAGATGTGATGAGGCAGATGCAGTGGGGCAGATGTCATGAGGCAGATGCGATGGAACAGATGCGATGGGGCAGATGCGATGGAACAGATGCGATGGGGCAGATGCGATGGAACAGATGCGATGGGGCAGATGCGATGGAACATATGCGATGGGGCAGATGCGATGGAACAGATGCGATGGGGCAGATGCGATGGAACAGATGTGATGAGGCAGATGCGATGGGGCAGATGCGATGGGGTGGATTTAATGGCTTTGATTGCTAGCTGTCGGGCAGTAGAAACCAGTTAATCGTTGTGTAATCACAAACCATTAAATTAGGAGAAAAACTGTGGAAGCGAACATAAAATATAAAAGATGGGAGACGAGTTTCCTTCAGTCTCCTTCTGACCCTTCAGGATTTAGACTTTCTTCACTGTACAACATCTCCTGGTAGAATATTTATTTTTTTTTTTCTCTCTGCAGGAAGAACACACTTTTAATTGCTGTTACACACCCAGGTTTATGACCTGAAGCGAATCTGCTGCGGCAGCTTGTTCATTGCATCCAGCATTTGCGTAAGGAAGCCACCTTGTTAAAAATGCATTGCACCGTCCACACAGATCGAGGAGGATGGGCTGAGAAATAAAAGTGTCAGTTTGTGGCAACTTGGAAACTAATGAATATTTGAATAATGAATGTGCAGACAGGGATTTAACTTGCCCGTCTCGTTTAACACAACCAAAAGGCAAAAATATGAAGTAGTCGTGTGTAGTGTTCCTGGATAGTAAATAAAAGGAGAACATGAGCAGGAAACAAAATTATTGTGACCCTGACATTCAGAAGAGTTTGTACCTGTTTGATTATTCATACCTGGAGCCAGGTAAAGCAGCTCAGATGAGCATCTCTCTCTCTCTCTCTCTCTCTCTCTCTCTCTCTCTCTCTCTCTCTCTCACTCTCTCATAGGATTTAAAACGCTCCAGGAATCTAAATTAGGAGATATGAATATGTACAGCTCACTTCTGATTTATTTGATATATTTCAATTTTTGACATCATTCTCATTTGTTATACAAACAGGCATCTTGGCCCCATTACAGAAACAGAGCGGAAACAAATTAAAGTTCACAGGGATGAAGCGATGCAACATATTCACTCATTTCTTTCGTAATTATACGTCATCTTTCCTCGCACATCTCTCCGTAAAGACAGATACAGAAAGCGATGGCTGAATGGAGCGTTTTTGTCGTCAAAATATACATTTTTCAGATTGATTTGATCTTATATTAAAACATTTATGATTGCATTTAAAAAAAAATTTTTTTTTGAGAATTGTATCATCAGAATGCATCTAGTAGGCATCTAATAAAAATAGACGAGATGAAAATATTTAGAACAGCCTTTTAGGCATGTCACGAGATGTCTTCTGCGGATCTTCCATGTCTAAATCTGTACTGCCACACAATAGCGACGTAAATATCTAACTAAATAAATGTCCATTGACAGCATCACCCTATTTTGCCTTCAGCAAGATATGACTTTTATGATGTTGAGAGAAAATAAAAAAATAAAAAACAGTGTGTGTCCCAGACCTGGGTCAGGCCCTGGTTAAATTACTCATCCCTAGCCGGAAACTGAAAATGACTCACCTCAGGCAGTAGAGGGAGAGAATTAGGGCATGGAGTGAAAATGAAGGAGAAAAAAAAAAACGACAGAAAAGCGAGAGAGCTCTTCTAAGCCAGTTTGTTTCGAGCAGGGACATCAAGAGGAAGCTATGAATTCGATTCAGTTTGATTTCTATATCACTTTTAAAAAATAGACATTGTCACAAAGCAGCTTTCGAGAACGTCTGGGTCAACATTCTGAATACGGGATTTGCTGTTGACCGATTTTAGACGTCTGTAAATTTCTATCTGAGGTTTCTACTGAATATGTACGCCACATCTGATATAAAAGCATGAACATTTACTTAAATTTAATACCTGTGATCGGTTACTACATTTATAGTATGGGGGAAAGAAATGACTTCGGTCCTCAGTTGATTTGAAAAGGTGCGAAAGTTACGTGTATTAAATTGGTACGGAAAGCTACTTTACGACTCCGTTCGTGTGAAGCTGTACTGCATTTGTATGAAACGCGATAACGTTGGAAGAAATTCATACGAACGGTTACTTCGCAACTCCGTCCCCTGTGGAAAGTCGCTAAAATTATGTTAAAGTTCTCAATTCCTATGAGAGTTATCTAGTTATACCGAATCTATATGAAATGCCACTCGAAAAACATACCAAAGTGCTACTCGATTCATACCGAAAAACACACTTTGTAACTCGACTCCGAATGAAAGTTACTCATCACTCGTGAGACTCCCGATACGCAAATGTACACAAACTCAGGAGCTACGAGATATGAAATGCTACTACGAAGGATTTACGGACGAATCCGTATCTAGCACGTTAAATGAGGCCCATCGTCCGTGTCCTCGCGCACTCTCTTTACGCTCATTAATTAAACGCTCCGAAACGATGTCCATCTCAATACACTCCAGTCTCTTTTGTGCTTTAATTCTCAGGTTAAATGCAATCAGAGGCACCTTTTGAACTAAAGAACCTGTAGGCCATTGAAATCAGCAGGTCAGGTGGAAACTCTTCCGTTCACCCTTTAGACCCAATTACCGATTCATTATCCGCATTATTCCAGTTTATATAACGAATTATCTTAATTAAAATGTGTACATGCCTGTACCCAATTTATTCCAAGCGCCCGTGTGCATATAAAAAGACAGATTAACGTAGATAGCATCACGAGGAAATTAAATGAGAGGATTTTCCTAGCACTGTAAAGTAATACTAATTTCTATCCGCTCTCGGTTTCATTTAGTTCGAGGTCCTTACTCAATCGGTAATGTTATAGACACAGTGTGGGAAAGAAAAAAAAGTGGCCTTCTGAGATAATATATTTATAAATACATCTTTCTTCGCTCAGCCAAACCCCAGTCTGCTGTCAGCTTCATTGTAGTGAAGATACAATTGAGCATCTTGGCTGGTGTTTGTGTAATACGAGCGCTGATCTCATTTGTCAAGAAGTGATTATCTAATAAGTCTATTGGTCTCGTTTGATGGCTGAATGGGAGAGGTTAGCTTGGTTAAAATACTCCGACATGCTCTATAGAGCATCCGGGTGAACGTTTGATACGTTGCTATGCAATGCATGCTTGGGTCAGAACATTGATATTCAATGCAGTTGTTGTTGTTGTTGTTTTCTGTGAGGCTGGCTTGCATTATTTCAGACAAGAGATAACGATTACAAACCATACAAGTCACTGTGAATGATCTGTTACTATATATATATATATATATATACAGTGTATATATATAACTAGTATTATATAAGGAAAATATATTGGAAGGAGTGTATTTATATAAACCTGTGGTTTATTGATGCACTACTGTCACAAGCCTTCAATATCCTCTACAATCCTTTCCTTCTTCTGGCCTTTCAGAACATCTGCTTTCATCTCCTCCACCTGCAGCCACATCCATATTTTCCACCTTCCAGCTGTCATCTAAAGCAGGTTTCAACAAGCCACTATAATACCTTCTCCAGCTATTTTTGACCTTCTGCTTGCTTGTGTTTGTAGTCCACTGTCTGCAAGGTTCTACTGTGTTTGATAAAGTCTCAACGATTGCACGCTTTCAGTCAGCAGTTTCGCTTCGTGCCACAGTGAGGGAGGTCAGGCTGAACACGTTTTAGACAACAGAAATTGGATGTTGCTTTTTAAGAGTTTTGCCGCCATTTTCAGCGACTGGCTTTTGTTCGGTTCAGGCAGCATTTGAATGTCAATTCAAAACACAAGTCAATGTGTGGATATGTTTATTTCTCTGAAGGTTTTTTTTTATGACAGTTTCAATGGATATTGGCTCTTTTTAAAGTATATACACAGAAATAGTGGGTTTGTGTGTGTGTGTGTGTGTGTGTGTGTGTGTGTGTTCATTTTTAAAAAGGTATTGAATAAAACTACTTGCCTCAGTTTGTCTTTGGATTATGCTGGAGAAGGTTCGAGACCGGGTTAATTTGAATTCTATTCTTACTGTTAAATAAATAAATAAATAAATAAATAAACCTTAATTGCATGTTGTCCCTGTGCTTCGGGGGTTTCCTTCTTCAGACCGGGACCATGGAGCGATGCTTTGCTGGGGAAACCTTTGTTCCTGGTATTCATGTGGATGTTACTCCGACATGTACCACCTACCTAAACACTGTTACAGGCAACGGTATTCCCGAATATCAGTGGCGTCTTTCAGCAGGTTAATGCGTTCCGCCGCACTGCAAAAAAAATTTCAGGAACGGTTCGAGGAACATGACGAAGAGTTCGTGGTGTTGACTCGGCCTCCAAATTGGTGCCAGATACCGCAGCACACCTTCAGAGGTCTCGTGGAGTCCATACCTCGGCGCCTCAGAGCTGTTTTGGTGGCACAAGGGAAGCATACACAATATTAGGCAGGTGTTATGGCTGATTGGTGTATACATCTAGTGTTCATTTATATTCCCATCATGATGAAATGACACACAGGTGGTCTCGACTTCTGATCATATTCAAATACCATGCTGTGCTGTCCTTTCCTTTGAGGTTGTAATCAACTTTCAACACTGGCACTAATGCAGTGACGAATATACACATTAATAAACATTAAGCCCTAATCAGGCATTCTAAAGGTGCTTATTGCAGCAAGGAGCTTGCTAATTAAAGTCACTTTTGCCTGAGTGTTTAGCATGCAGTGTATTTGCTCAGCAAGCCAACACATTTCCCCCAACACACCGACACCCGTCTCTCCTATATCCATTTTGTATGTCTAATTTATTGTTTGTAGATTGATGTACAGTGGGTGGGTAATGGATTATGTGTTTTGGAGTAGGGGTGGGCTCGAGCCTCACTGGGCCCCTTACCCATCAGCCTGAGCAGGAGTCACAGATCTTCCAAGAGCAAGTCAATTTGCAGCCTTAAATAGGATGATTATGCAGAATAGAGCATGGCCCAGTGGACACTGCTAACTCAAATGGAGTTTATAATGGACAGAATAGCCAGGGGTATACTAATCTAGTACCCTCATTGAGAAAGAAGAAGAAATAAAGCGGGAGACAAGATGTGTCTGAAGGTACTACCACCAGCTAGCTACTGTCATAGTAAATATACCCCCATAAATATATATATTTTTTAACCAGAGGGGTGCTACCATCATGTATTCCCTACCATACCGAGCCCTGAAGACACGTCGAGAATTAAAACCAAGCTTCTGCTGTCCTCTTCCTGCCCCCATCCTCTCAGCCAGAGCTGTCCCCTGCAGTACATTTCCTCCATACTGAGTCAGCAGGAAGCGAAGCTAGGAAACCGAATTAAGAATGCTCACCTCTTCGGACACCCCATTCATATCCAAGTGAGCCTAAACCAAATCTATCCGATATTTCCTGTATCAGGTATCACTAATAGACACGAATATGTACCGAGAGAGCTGCGTACATTTCGATTACGTTGTGAGGGTGAGAAATGGAAAACCCTTCATGCGTCCAAATAGTCACAGCCCTTCCACTGAAGACATACATGGATCAAAAAAAAAAAAAGAAAAAAAAAGACTGGAAGACTTATTTAGCATTCTTAACACTCACTGGCATTTGGGGAATTCCAAACACTTGCGGGATGCTGCAATTTGGTGCATTCTGTTATTTGCTTGAAAGCCAAACATCAGGTATTAGTCTTTACTGCTTGTGACATTGGGTTAATGTTGTTTTAAAACAGCACTTTCTCAAGCCAGTGAGAAATCATCTGTTTGCCGTCCTCATCTCCTCTGAAGTGCCAGAGAAGACTGTGCATAAGGGCTATTATTCACCCGCTTAATGGCTATGGCTTATAAATATAAAACGAGAGAGTGCCGTGCACATCTGCCACAACAAATAGCCGGTTATTACACCGAAAATTTCACCTAAGTTATCTTTTTCATTGAGGATATGAGGGCATTTGGGAAGGTGCCTTGGTTATAATGGGAAACACTTATGCCAAGACCACGAATTATGCGTCAGTTGAACATAGACGTTTCAGCGTCTGAAAGAGGTCTTCTTCTCATCTAGTTTTGCTGGCCTGTTATGGTTCTTCTGTCCACGTCCCAGTTTCGTCTCTGAACTCTCAGCTCTCGCCTCGGTGTTTCTTTATATCGGTTTGATTGCACAGACGTTGCTATTTGAGCGTGTGCGTTGTTACCTTTGCTAGCATTTATAGGAGTATGCAGTTGTAGGTACCATTTCAAGCAGTCCAATTACATTTGAGTCAGATTTCATTAGGCACCACACAGATCCAGCATCGAGTTCTTTCCACATTGTAACGAATAGAACAGGGCAAACGCCCCTTGATCGAAGATCTCAGATTAAGTCCGTGTCAAGTTGGTCCGTGACCGCTGCCGTGAAGTAAAAATGCTTTCTGTCACAGATAAAAACACAGCAATATCAGATTTTATTTATTTATTTATTCTTTTGGCATCTGTATCAGAGTACAGTATTTGATGTAAGATGAGAAATGCCGATCATGGACCGGCGCACTGCTCAGATAATCCTGAGAAGGAAATATCCCACTGAGACACAGGGGTTTTCCAACACCGCACCCATTTAACCAATAATAATGATGATGATGATGATGATGATGAACTACGGTACATTTATACCAGATTACACCTGGAAGGTTTTGGGGGTTGACACGACCTTATTTTGAGGGTCCTTAGTCCAGGTTTCCGTTTTCCTGACCGAGAGTCGAGGAGTATATTCATCCAGCTCAATTTTAAAACCAGTGGTCTAATGGACCTGAAAAAACAACAACAACAACAAAAGAACAAACAAACGAAAAAACTTTGTGCCTGCAGGCCCTGGTGTATCGCATGCGTGCCAGCTGAGTAAATGCCTGTTCTTTCCTCTCTTAGAAGAGAAGAGAATTAAATATTAACACCCCGTCATAATGGCTGCCTAACGCTGTCTCTTTATACCAGATCTGCTCTTTAGCCCTCTAGACACAACAAGTAGGTGACAGTATTCTTGTAAACAAGCTAGACTGTTTTATCACCTGGAATATATGCCCATGAGTCTGTGGGCTGCTTGTTGCCAGTTCTATAGAATATAGGCTCGAAGTTTACTGCCGGCCTACAGCATTTATTTATTTATTTATTAATGTTTCCCCCTGCACTATTTTATTCTAAACCTCGTGCAGAAAGTCCGTAACTCTACGTGCGAGACCAGCTTATTTTTGCTTTCTCCACGAGTCGAGCAGGACCACTCATCCTTCTTCTGCCGTGTCTGAGATGGCAAGGCCCTTTGTTTTATTTAATTAGGAACCTTTTCCACAGAACATCATCAGAGCTTCACACCCACTCCCTGTCCTCCTTTTTGCTGTTTATTAGTTCTCCCACTCTACTGTATGAATAATGGCATGCACGCGCGTATTTGCTGACATTCTGCCTTTTTTTTTTTTCCACCCCTCTGCCTTCCTACTGCTGGTGTTAATAAAGAAAGGATGGAACACATCATCAGTGCCGGGATGGCATAAAAGTGCCCCCCGACTGAGGTGATTGATATCGGACAGAGATTGTGTGTGTATTTGTGTGCTCGCATAGTGCCGGCTGGGAGAGTGGGCGGTCTCCTCCCACCCTGCTGAGGTGGTGTCACTGGGGAGAAGGACCCTACTGTGAGTAGCGTCTGGACACAGATGGATTGTAGCTGAGCACAAACCTTGACAGGAGCTTCTCCTGAACGCAGTGTTTCAAAAGAACCCAGTGAGTCAATAGATGCCACCTACAGCTCGGCCTCGGAACATCGTACTCATAACTTCGTGTCCTAACTTCTGTAGAGAACGCATAACGTGTATGAATCCCCAATGCCATTGGTCTCAAAATCTCTTCTTTTTTTTTTTCTCTCTTGCATCATCAACACTTTCAGATAGAGCATCATTTAAAAGTTCTCCAATTTCTCCAGCTCATGTTGGTTTGCAGCCTTTGTATATTTTATCAGAATTCATGCCACATATGAAGTGCATGTTGTCTTAAAAGAGCAGCGCTGGGTAGATGGAGAAAGAGGTGTCTTTTGGAAATTGTGACAAATCAAGGGGAAGTACCAATCTTAAGGGGTGTGCCCACACTTTAAAAGGGGTCGTGTATTTGATAATGGTGCTGTCAGAGCACAGCTGCCCCTTCGACAGCCTTTCCTTCTCAAACTCCAAGCTGTTATTAAACTGCACAGAATAAACTAACCAAACACCCACAAAGCAACGTAGATTCATTTCTTTTTTCTCATTTGTAAGTTGATCCGACGTCGAGACTGATGCAAGAGCGGATCTTTAAACATTTAATAACAAAACAAACAAAAAAAAACAACAACACAAAAGACACTATACGAAGGATACAAAGCACGGCGGCAGCAGAGACCGAAGCGTACTAAGACGACGTGAGACAAGGAAGCGGTGCAAACAGTGGCTATATATAAGAGTGCTCGTTAACCAGGAAGTGAATTCAGGTGCAGGTGGTCATGTGGATGATGAGTACGGTGCAGTGGCTGTTGGGATCTGGAGTCCAGAGTTCATTCCCTGATACGTGGCAGTTAAAATGAGTCCCAGTGCAAAAGTTTGAAATTGCATTGGCCACTGGCACTGGTGCTACAAGGCTAATGATGCTAACAAGTAAAAAAATAAATAAATAAATAAAAATAATACATTGGCCTCTAGCTTATCCTTGTGTAAGCTACATGCCTAAATCATTACATCACTCATTTGGCAGTTCAGTGCTGAAGCCTCTGGGTGAATGCTCAGAAGGTCACGAGTTCAAATCCTGACCCTAAAGCCTTTCAAATGTTAGACCCTTGAGCACTGCGTAGTGGCTGACCCTGCGCTCCGACCCCATCTTTCTAACAAGCTGGTACAATACGTGCAAAGAAAAGAATTTCACTTTGCTGTGTATGTATCTGTGATAATAGACCAACTTTCCGTGAAATTCTCCTTCAAACTGTGTGCTGAAGAATAAAGTGATTCCAACTTTAAGATGGAGCTATGAATATTTTGTGCAATGTTTATTTATTTATTTATTTTTATTTTTATTTTTCATGACCGTGTCAAGAAACTACATCAAGTCCGGGTAGGATTACTTAGTTATGCCATTCGGACTTGAAGAAGCTTCTTTTTCTTGTTTGGTAGCGTTGTATCGCTAGTGCAACATTAAAGAAGCAAACTTTATGACTCGGTTGATCAACTACAAGTATGTATTTCGGATTGGGCGAATTCACACCGTACGACGTTAGCTATGCGTTATCTTCTTAAATTGAGGACTAGTTTCTTCATTCAGTTCCAAGGTACTGCCATTAAAGGGAGTTGATTTGGTCAGAAAGCTCTTTTATACCAGTATAGTGGTGAAGCTCTTTCAGTTTCATTTAGGAAGGCAGAGCAATGGATTCAATCATCTCAGGAGATAGACCTACATGATGCTGCAGTTTTTGTACAGTCCTCTGCCTATTACCATCTATTCATTCATGGCAGATTTACTTCTGTTCTCACCTGTGTCCATCAGAGTGACTCTTTCTCTGTTACTCTCTACTATTTATTCTTACATCTGTCTTCTGTGAAGACCACCGCGACCATTTTTTCTGCTGAGCTCACCGTGCCCTAGCCACAGCAACGCAGAGCGAGTTGCGGTTGGCTGACATGGGCTAAAAGCAATCAGGCCACGGTGATTAATCTGTGCTAAAGGTGCTTGTGGGTTCTTTCAAAGAGACAAATTTAGGTTAAGGAAAAGCACCACAGTCTCATTACGATCTAAGCTTCCCTTTCTGCAAAGCCACTTGCAATTATTTCAGGTGCTGGTCATTTGTCAGCCGTAGGGACTCGGGACTTTTATGGTCCGTCTAGGCCTAAATAAACTAACTTAATGAGAGGGAGAGAAGAAACATGTCTGGATTCTTACAACCCTGGCGCCTGTGCTGAAAAATGTAGTCTCATGAGGAATCTTCTCACGTTTTCATTATTGTTATTATTATTATTATTATTATTATTATTATTATTATTATTATTCGTAGACCCATAGCCCATTCTGAAGAATGGTATCCAGCTGTTGACACATTAGTCACATGATTTTTTTTGTTTGTTTTTTTCTGAGAAAGAACATCTAGTGCTGTTGAATCCTGTATTCTGATTGGTCAGAAGGTGTCGAATACTTTTCTGTAACACAGGTTTCTATTAATGCACTGGTTCTAATAATAATGATAATAATAATAATAATAATAATAATAATAATAATAATATATATTTTTTAAATAGTTACAGCTCATTCACAGCGACTTGTTTTTTTTTAAATGATTTTTAAAAATGTGTGTAAATGTTGATAAACGTTCTTTAAGGAGATGTTTATTGAACATTTACGGAAGGAGTCTCCAGTGTCAGCGGTTTCGTAACAGTCAGAGGTAAAGCTGTAACAACTGTTTATAGCTGCTGTAACATAAGTGAGAACGGGAGCCTTGGCAGACGTTCTACAGCATTAATGTTAAAATAAAAATTGTAGCCCTCTGCAGTCATGTTGGTCTTCATCACACCACCCCATAGCTCAATATTTTCCTATAACAGCATGACATGATTTATTCCGTACTTAATAAACTAGAACTGGCCATGGGTTACTGATTTTTGCTTAGATCCTTTTCGCCTCGATGCTCAGAATCTCCCAATCTTTGAGTCCTAGCTGATGTGATGTCCATGCGAACCTTTCCTACCAAGATGAAATCTGGAGAAATAAATTTGGCCCGGCTTCATGCTAGCAGCTCTAGTAGAATGCCAGGAGAGCCCTTGAGATGAGATGAGCTTGTCAGGCTGTAAAGATGTCTTGGTTGGAGGCTTAGCAGACATTCCTCAGACGTACCCACTTTAGCTGATCTCATTGAGAAAGATGAAGGCCATGCTGGCGGAGACATTGTTTGCATTAGTGCTGGGAAAGTACAATAAAAAAAGAGAAGAATTTAACAGTAGGGGAGGCTTTTGCGGTTGATTGCTGGCAGAAAGGGGCTCCGTCATCTCGTCCACGTTCGGATGGGAACAACTCTGAGCTGATTATAAAGTGACTCGTGCTAGGCTTTGGGTCTATTACCACTGTGTTCCCAGCAAGTAGGGACTTGTTAGCTTGACTGTAATGGCTCATGTTCTCTGCTTTTATAAATATTCTTGAAGACAACTTTAGATGAACAAACCTGTTAGATAACAATGCCTTGCAGGGTCTGAAGTATAGGAGAAGTGTGAAGTGAAGGCTGAGCGCCGTGTTAGCACCACAGCCTACTTCATTTGGCACATTATCAGATGATAATCATCTGCACATATTTTGTGGTTAATTACTGTACACTGTGCATGGATGGATGGCATATAAATACGTAGACTGAAATGTGCAATATATTACCTGCTTTATTTGACATAAATGTTGAAAAAAAAGGTCTGGAAAATAATCCAAAATAATCAGTATGGAACTTTAGTATGCATCAAATACTCAGGAATTGTGTTTCTTCTATTTATGGCCAAGTCATGTGACTTGGTTAATTGATCGATCGATCTTGAGCTACCTGAAAATGTTCAGTATGGTGCCAGAAACCTGGCTAGAATAGGCGGAGTCAGCTTTTAGTTATTATAGACCGAATTGGCTGGAAAAAAGATCTAATATGATTTTCCTAAACTCAGTTTGTTTATCTATGCTTGCATATTCTTATTTATCATAACCTTAGGTTCTCTCATTTTTCTGATCTATTACAGTATATAGACTGTAATACTCCAGTAAAAATAATGCAAGCTCTAGAAATCTCCTACCCAGGTTGTTGCTGATGTTGAGCACAGCGCTGCCAGGTTTATATCGCCAGTGCTAAAAGGATAGCTTGGTCAACACGGCTAATGCCTCCCGCTTGTATTGTTAGCCTCATTATTACTTTGAGCCAAACCGTTCACCCACACAGAGGAAGTACTTTCTAAACACTGCCTTAGCTTTTAAATGAGATCTGATGATTTTGTGCGGAGTCTTTCACAGCTGCGCTGTGTCTGAAGCTAGCAGCTCGTAATTAGCATGAGATTTTCTGCGTGTTTTTATGTGAGAGTGAACGGGAATGTTCACGCGTGCCTTTCCTGCAGCATTACGGCCATGAATATGACCAACACAACCTTGTATTGATTGCTCTGTCCTCAGCCTTCAGGCTCGCCCACGTCCCACATCCTATTAGCATGAATTAAACCGATGCTGTAATTAGAGTCGCATTACCTCAGCACAAACTAGCCAGTCATTAGCACCCTCCCTTTTCCCGGTCACTTGTTTTTCCACAAGACTGAAATCGGTGTCTTTTCTTGACTCTTACTTTGGGGAGGTAAGTTCTGTATGTAAGAATCTTATTAGTGCTAGCTATGTTTGCGTGATTCTTTTCTTCTGCAATCTTAGCTATTGGAATTTTAAGCATTAAAAAGAGCAAATCATTTGGCCAACTTGTTATCTATGACGAGAACAGCAAAGCCTCAGTGAGCGCTAAGATGTAGAAATCTCAGTGGATTCTCTGAAGCAGACTCCAGGCAGTGCTCCATGACCTTTGCCAAATGGCCATCTGTTATTGCCTTTAATGATGCGTACCCTTTTACCTATACATTCACACACTCGCGCTCTCTGTCAGGATTATCCATGCGCCCTGCAGTGGGGCTCCATATGCTGGCCTACTTCCTACTGCACTTCTCTTAACAAACCACAAGAACCATGTGAACACATGCACCCGAGTGTGTCTTTGTTGAAAAATGCAGAGCCAGGTGTCCCCTATGCACTACCGAGTTCTGCGCTTGAAATCTAGGCTGCCTTTGGGCCCACGTCGTAGTTTGATCTTCACTATTCATCTCCAGATTCCCACTCAGTGCAGGTACATGCCAGCTCCTCTTGGAATGATTAAAGCAGGAGCAGTAGAGCCCGCTTTCTTCAAGCCAAATATATCAGCCAGAGATGAGGCAGCTGGTGTGGGTGCAGGAGGAAAAGCATCACTCTGCTCACCTGTATAGCTTTTTTTGGCTCCCTCTTTAAGCACATGTGTGCACATCTGTGAGAAATGCTGTAGTGCTGTCAGATCATTTTTTTGTTATACGTTTCCCTTTTTTTTTTCTTTCTTTAATTTTTGCTCAGTCACTCGTACTTCCTCGAACATTCTTTCTTCTGGTGTTTGAATTTGCGTTGGTAGAACTCCAGGGGTCACAACCTCTGCTTTTTTTTTTTGTGTCCTGGGTTGGTAATACAACACCCTAGATGGAGCAGCTGGCCCAGCCCAAAATAAATTCTGTAGATCTGGCGGGCAGTAAATTTCTCACTTATACATTTTCTCAAAATACACAAAATGAAAGCTCTCATGTGAACCGTTCCCCTCCCGATGGAAGGCAGTGTAGGACTAGGTTCAGAAATATGGTAATGTATGCACATTTTCAATTGTTTCACAATCAAATGATCCTCTGAGTTTTAAGGAGCCATCAATCAGACAAAAAATAAAACATGAATTATTGAAATTAAAAAGAAAATATTTTGCGGGAAGTTTGGCAAGCCAGTGAATTCACTGCCTTAATCCTAACATTGTTATTAGGGCAAGGCCTTTCTTAATTACTTCAGTGAGTCATTACAGATTTAAGTAATGCTTCAAGTAATGATCAAACCTGCCCACTTCCCACTTCCATGGAACGTCCGACCAATCCCACCCTCTCCTGCAGACACACCTGACCGATCCTGTCTACTCCCTTAGACACACCTGACCAATCCTGTCTACTCCCTTAGACACACCTGACCAATCCTGTGCGCTTCCACAGACAGTCTTGATCATTCCTGCCCACTCCCATGGATCGTTCGACCAATCCCAACCACTCCTTCCACTCAACGAGTGCTCCTCTTGACTAATCCCACCCAGTCTGACAGGCAATTATACACTCACAATTTGTGAGTGTACAATTGTACATACACTCTTGACCAATCCTGCCTGCTTTTATGGACATTTTTGACCAATCCTGCCCACTCCCACCGACACTCTTAGCCAATCATACCTATTTCTGCAAATATTTTGACCAATTCTGCCCACTTCCAAAGGTTCTTAACCAATTCCTCCTACTCAACTAAACCTTATTGCTCTCGCACAATGTCTGACCAGTCCCACCCACTCCAGACACTGACACAATCCTGCCAGACTCTTGGCCAATGGTAGTTATACCTGCAGAATCTTTGACTAACCTCACCCACTCCCACCCACTTTAGACACTCTTGAACAAAATTTCCCACTCCCACAGAGAGTTCAGAAATCTGTCCCGTAGAAAGCTTGAGCAATCCCGTCCACTCTCCCACCCACGACTGACCAGAATCAAGCATTTATTTTTGGCCCTAGCATGCCACTTCAACTTTACGTTCCTTATATCTCTTTTTAAAGGCCCCATTTTTTTTATTATTATTATTATTATTTCTGTCTTTTGTCTCAGTCTCCCTTTGATATGCTGTTTGCTGGAGCAGAAGAGAGTGTGAACCTGGAGGAGTGGATTGTATTTTTCTGTCCTTTCAGCCTGTCAGTGTGTCCTCGATGTAGGTGTCAGATGATCGAGCGATAGAATAAAGACCGAGATGACATTCATATCACACCAATCATGCAACAGATAGTAGCTGCTAGTCTTTTGTATTTGCTGTAGAAGGTGCATAAAGTTGTTGGAAAAGGCTTGCAGGAGTTTCCATCCTGGATCATTTCAAACACATAAGCGATAATAGAAAATAATCGAATTGAACGCTTTATGTAATGAATAGAAGCCTTCATTTCATGGTGGTATAGGGGGACAGTGAATGACTGGGTGGCGTGATGCAGCCCGATGTGAACTGAAGATACCGTTACCACACCATTAAGTTAATGATTTTCCAATATCAGCATGTCCTGAAGTGCTTTATTCCTCATATATCACAACAATTTGCCAACGCTAACCATTTTTTCCCTGTTATCGCTTTATATTATAGCAGCTTTAAACACTTCTCATCGGCCTCTCTTATCTTTATCTTTCGTGACGTTAATACGACGAGAAAAACAAAGTGTCCGAAAATGAAATTGGTAAATAAAGATCTCGTTGTAGAGAACTGATAATAACGCATCCGTTCATGTGATGTGCACGCCATGCGAGTTCCTGTAACTTACGTTCCTATACGTATTCACGCCCCATATTACATTTTCGCATGCAGACCTTTTAGTAAATCGTAACCGTGGTAATCATTATTTCACCTTTTTTTTTAGTACCCGTGCACCCTTCAGAACTTCAGAACCTTCCAGTGAAAGCTTGCATTTTAGCTTGCATTTACTTCATTTGTCTTTCCAAAGTGTTTCCATCTGCCAGATACATAAACGTTTTGGACAGTGCATGTGCAATCTTGTCTACAACCACACATCCTAAAGCTGTCTTAGTCAGATGCCGATAGCTCAGAAACAGACCTACGGGGACAAAATCCATAAAAATGGACGATGGGAAAAAACTCTCTGTAAAGATAGTAGTGCTAATCCTGTATCCCGAGAGGTAGAATAGGTTTATGTGCCGAGGTACACGTTACAGGCACCAACGCAAATTAAATTCAAGCCTTTTTGGAAGTCGGAGCTTAAGTTGCGATTGAAATACAAAATCTCAAATTTCTCAACTCAATTAGCATAACTCTAGTTCTGAGACACCCCTCCACCTAACGCCCCCCCACATAAGTGTATTGTTATGACAATCTCTGGGATTGTTTTCACGGTCCCAAGCTCCGTTACTGTGTAAAAGAAACCTTTATTAGTATGCAAGCTTAACTCTGACTGAAACATGCACAACATGCTGTTGTGCTTCCAACTATTTTGTATGCATTTGTTCCTTTCTGGCATTAGCATACACCAAAGAAAACAATATAGCTAAAATGATAAACAAGGATAGCGACAAACATGGTGCCGCGTTTTATCCGAGGCCTGGTCATGCACAGGGGAGCTGCTCTACTTCTGAAGACTGCTACAGACGGAATGCAAGTTCATACAAGAAGCTGAGATGTGAATATTTGAAGAAACATCGATTCTGTGTTGTTCACCGGGAGCCACTAGTCTTGTATCCTCTCAGGAGTTGCCACATGAGTGCAGAGTCGCAAGCCCCGAAATTGGTCTCGGAAATAAGGAAAGAAAAGTGTCAATAAGAAGAGTTTGTCAGTGAACTAGCCGTAATACTTATATGAAATGTTCAGCGATAGCGATTAGCCTAGTTAGAACCTCCAGAGTTCAGTCGGCGCAAAGTGACTTCACAGCATGTTCTTCCAGAAACCTGACCAGCATGAAACCTGATTCAATCAGATCTTGGCTTGCCCAACCCACCCGTTTGCTTTCTCCGCCGATTTTCTGCCAATCATTTAACCTCCATCAACTTATATCTGTACATCCGTACAAATCAGTGCCCTTTGTTTCCCGTCTTGCTCTATTTCTATAGATTTATCTCTCCTTTCTACAGGTATTTCTGTTTAGCAGCCTCTTCAGCCAGATTAGTTGCTTTTTAGAGCCTTATGTTCCAACCTTATGTCATCATTCTGAGCAAACAGTGAGGAAAAAATGCCTTGGTTTGGTTCTTAATAACCTCGAGACAATCGAGACTGGTGAGTGTGGGAGTGAAATGTGAAATAGATATCTGGCGTCTCTGTTTATCCGAACGCGAGAGTAAATTGCTTCTTTTCCGAGGAGATTTCAAGAGCACTCTACCATCTCAGCCTTTTTATATCTGGACCACACGATTTCGGTCATTATGCGGTTAGGAAATAAGTAATGTTTTGGAGAAAGACCACGCCTAGAGCTCCAGCATCTCCGTAGACAACTCTCTGTAAATTCTCAGCTTCCCCCGTCTTCACTAATACTCGCGTCTTCCGCCTCGATTCCTTCCAACCCTTCAGCAGCTCTTACCCAAGAGTCTTCAGTGGAAGGATGGAATATCTAGACCAGAACTCCAGAGTTCTTCATGTCATGTACTTGAGGACTTTGGTTTTGATGCCTGGGCTTTATGGTATTCGGCCCTGCTTTTCTCATGAGCTAAGTTAGAACATCATCGGGATGGTCGGAGGCAAGGACTCAGGTGGCATGTACGTCTCGATATTGTAGAACGAGCCTCGTCATAGACTTTGCTCACTTTTCACTTTCTTGGGTCTCTTTGACTTTGGAAATTGTGTATAAGTGTGCTCATATGTGTGTGAGAAGTCTTCCACTTGGCTGCGTAGGTACTGTATATCTTTAGGGCCTTGGCTTGTGCGCAGACCGAGCGGAATACCATTAACCTCCACACTTTTGGGCCGTAACTGTTGGAGGAAAAAAAATATATGGGGGGGGGGACAATGAGGAGAAGAAGAAGAAGAAAAATGTGTGTATCGCAGGGAAGTGCACTCTGACTCTTAACTGCTCTCACCTTCAGAGTGAATCTCACACGAAAAAAAAATCTCATGAGCAACAGCAAAGCAGGCAATAAATTTAAGACTCCAGCAATGAGAAAGAAAAAAAAAAAAGATAGGCAAGGAGAACAGGCGATTTGCCGTTTTCTTATACCTCTAACCTTCAACAATCACCATTTATATGGAGAAGCCTGCAAGACTTGTCATAGTGTGAAATAAGAAACATGGGATTTGAATCCATTCTCCATTGTCTCAAAGGAAAAAAAAATACAACAACCCAAAGGGGAAGTAGAGTACGATTAATCCGCTGAACAGCAAATCTTTCGCCACAGTGGGACCAAACACACGTTTTCTTCAGGGTAAGGCAAAAAAAAAAAAGTCTGAGAAATGATCTCAAAGACGTGACTGAAAGTTCTGAGTAATAATAAAATAATAATATTATTAATACTAATAACCAATCAAGTTTGTTCAATTTTCCTAAACATTCGCGTGTAAAGATCAGACCTCCACTCTCCTCGCCGCGCTTTCCAGAGGAAGACGTAGCATCCTGTACGTTTTTTTTTTTTTTTTTCCCAGCATCAATATTGTTGGCTTTGAGAGCAAAGCCTCCGACGGTGGCCAGTAAATCAGTTGGTTCATTTTAGGGAGTGCTGCTCGGGTCGAGGGTTTTGTGTGGCTGAAAATGGAAATTCGTTCCACTTTTTGCTCATCTACAGGTGTGTGAATGAAGATAAAGCCTCAGCTAGGGGCTGCACATTCTCCACAGCTCTCAGCTTTAACCCTAGGATGAGCTTCTCTGGCCCATTAGCAACACATTCAAGCACCATATTGAATCCCTTACCTCCTTGCTCTCATCTCTTCTCAGTCTTCTCAGGAAGGGCTTTTCAGGGACCAAAAAATGTCCTCGCTGAGACGCCTCGCTATTTCCGATCTTTTCTGAAATGCTTTGATGTATCGTAGCGATCTTTGGCCCCGCGGTCTTCGGCTGTTATCGTCGAGCTAACATGTTAGCATGTGAACACTAACATATAAGCCTGTAATTTGCATCACTTGCATTTTTCACCATGCCATCTTTAATTATTTGGTGTTTTGTGTAGGTTGGTGTAGAGATGTTTGTTTTCGAGGGTTTGTTTAATCACAGGCTGCGTAAGTCCGTGAGGAATGCAGGCTCCGTATCGTCTATCTGAGGGACTCGGAAACAATGAAGAGGCTTGTTGTTTCCTAGGATAAATAGGCGAGTGAATATGTCCTAATCGCAGTCTTTGGATCTTCCTCTAATTGACCGTTAATGAAATTCTCGCATATGGTGAAGGGTAAACGATGCACCTTGTCATCGCGTTTAAAACCCGAGTGTCTCAGCAGCAGCTGCTCTGCTTCGCCCAGGAAACAGGCGAGGGGAGTGACGTTACGGGAAGCCGATCGGTATAAAACGATATGAATCGACGTGATAGAATCCGCCCGGAGGTCATTTCCAGATCCGTGCGTTTCTCAGAACCGTATAATGAATAGATTCGTCGATAATGATGTCTGTGATTCTGTTCGTTCCATCCATTGGTCTCTCGGTGAATGTGCTTTGTGTGGGAGTCAGCCATGTTCCCCGGAGCCAAGCACTCTATTTCCACACAAATGTTCTCTTTCTGTCTCTCATATTCCTTCTGGAGCTCAGGGGCGTGAGCTGCGGCAGGGACTGAGGCGTTTCTGAAGGGCACTTCAGTGGTCGCTAAACATTAATAAAAAGAGGAATTCCAAAAATCTGAGAACGGCTGTATAAGTGTAGCTCTGTGTTATCCAGGCTTAGTGTTCGAGAGGGAACGATAAGCTTTATTGGAAAAGTGGAACTTTATAGGTACAATTTAGTGACGATTTAAGACTCGAGCGTTTCCGTAACGATTCTTCTGCACTGTTAATGTCATAACTGTATTGCGGTAATGAAGTATCTCTAAAAATAAATAAATAATCCGGTCAGTACTTTTCAACAGTACTAATCATTAAGAAGCTCACAAGTAACGGATATGAATGAATATGTACTCCGATCAGCTACGACATTAAAACCGCCTGCATAATATTGTGTACGTCCTCCTCCGCTTGGACCACCAGAACAGCTCGGACCCGTCGAGGCACGGACTCCACGAGACCTCTGAAAGTGTGCTGTGGGATCTGGCACCAAGACATTAGCGGCAGATCCTTTAAATCCTGTAAGTTGCGAGGTGCGGCTTCCGTGGATCGGACTTGTTTTTCCAGGACATCCCACAGACGCTCGATCGGATTGAGATCTGGGGAATTCGGAGGCCGAGTCAACACCTCGAACTGCAGGTCATGTTCCTCAAACCGTCCCTGAACAGTTTTTACAGTGTCTCTCGGAGCGTTATCCTGCTAAACGAGGCCACTGATATTAGTGAATACCGTCGCCATGAAGGGGTGAACTCGGTCTACAACGACGTTTAGGTAGGAGGCACGTGTCAAAGTAACATCCACATGAATGCCCAAGGTTCCCCAGCAGAACATTCCCCAGAGCATCACACTGCCTCCACCAGCTCGCCTTCTTCCCATAGTGCATCCTGCTCCATAGTCCACTACGGTCCATTATCCTAATGTGTTGTCCATTGATAAATACGATTTGCTTTGGTATAAGAGGGATAAATACTCCGGTGTGGTAACAGTAACTCCGCTTTATCGCACCAACCTGAGGTTGATCATGTTCCTATAACAGCACCATGCAGAGGGTTTTATTATCTTAATCTCTGAAATACTGGCGCTGGGGTGTGATGTGACCCTGTCACGAAGGCGTCCTCACATTCTCCTCACATTCTCATCACATTCTCCTCACATTCTCCTCACATTCTCCTCACATTCTCCTCACATTCTCCTCACATTCTCCACATATCACTCCAGCTGTTTTGGTTTCTGTCTTGACACCCCATGTTCTACAAGAAAAGGAAGAAAAAGAAATAAAAGTGCATGTCATATTGGACAGGGTTGAACATGAATAGTCGATGAGGGTGTCACAGCGAGGCCTTTACGCTGCAGCAGTGGTGTGAATCCTGTGCTGGAGGAGCCGCTAAATGTCACACATTCTTCTCCTTGTAAAAAGGATGATTATTAATTCAAGGCTAGTTGCTGCTGATGGATGGAGCAAGCGACAGGAACCTGAGATAGACTGAAGTGTGTGTGTGTGTGTGTGTGTGTGAGAAAGTAAAAGAGAGAGAGAGAGAGAGAAAGTTCATTGTCCTGGCTTTGCCTCCTGCTGTGATTATTGAGCATGAACATCGCCATGGCGATAGCGCTGTGTTCCTGTCAGGACATTTTATTCCGAATCATAATTCCCCCCTTTTTTGCACAGTAGGTTATTATCTGTCTATTTTTTTATTTTTCACCAAGCCGTATTCTTTTCTCCCTTTATTCATTCTCACTCTAGCTACCGTCATTTAATAATTAAGCGTAGTACACAACATTCCTAGAAAAACACAATGTTCCAGACAAAGACCTCCATCCACTGTGTAAACAGACTGGTGCTGATGCTGCAGGAGGTGAAAACACGACTCCACGAGGATGCGGTGTTCCGAGAGCATAGTGTAGAGGATTGATTTTTTCCTTTTTCTTTTTATTATTTTATTAGCAGTGCTAACAGGACCGTCGTTAATGCGGTGTACAGTACAGCTGTCCTGCAGGAGAGACGATGTACTCATGTGGAGAGAAGAGAGGGGTTAGATGAGGAGAGAGGAGAAAGGAGAGGAGAGAGTGGAAGAGAGGAGGAGAGGAGAAGAGAGAGGAGGAGAGGAGAGGAGAGAGGAGGAGAGGAGAGGAGAGAGGAGGAGAGAGGTGAGGAGGAGAGGAGAGAGGAGGAGAGGAGAGGAGAGAGGAGGAGAGAGGTGGAGAGAGGAGGAGAGAGGTGAGGAGGAGAGGAGAGGAGGAGAGAGGTGGAGAGAGGTGAGGAGGAGAGGAGAGAGGAGGAGAGGAGAGGAGAGAGGAGGAGAGAGGTGAGGAGGAGAGGAGAGAGGAGGAGAGGAGAGGAGAGAGGAGGAGAGAGGTGGAGAGAGGAGGAGAGAGGTGAGGAGGAGAGGAGAGGAGGAGAGAGGTGGAGAGAGGTGAGGAGGAGAGGAGAGGAGGAGAGGAGAGGAGGAGAGAGGTGGAGAGAGGTGAGGAGGAGAGGAGAGGAGGAGAGAGGAGAGAGGTGAGGAGGAGAGGAGAGGAGGAGAGAGGTGAGAGGAGAGGAGGAGAGGAGAGAGGTGAGGAGGAGAGAGGAGGAGAGAGGAGAGAGGAGAGGAGGAGAGGAGAGAGGTGAGGAGGAGAGAGGAGGAGAGAGGAGAGGTGGAGAGAGGAGAGGAGAGAGGTGAGGAGGAGAGGAGAGGAGGAGAGAGGGGAGAGGAGGAGAGAGGAGAGAGGAGAGAGGAGGAGAGAGGAGAGAGGAGAGGAGAGGTGGAGAGA
>NC_030444.2:14850186-14852686 GCF_001660625.3 Ictalurus punctatus
TCTTTCTTTCTATTCGGTGTCTTAAAGCACCCGAGCAGAAAGATGAAACTGTTTGACCTTCTCGCGGTTCACGGCAGAAGGAAACGCCGGTGCGGAGTAATCTTCGGATATTGATTTATTTCCTCCGCGTGATCGCTGTTTAACGGTTTCTCCTCGCGTGAACCTGAGGTGCTGATGTGCAAACCCATTTCTTTTACGCTAACCAAAAAAAAAAAAAAAAGTTACAGGTCATCGCTTGGGGTCAAAGGAATTTTAAGATGAAGGTTATTGTTTCTATAGTAACAGGACCTTCTCGAAAACTCAACAAACCCGGATCGGAGAAATCGTTAATACTGTGGCGTTTTCTTAACGCATGCAGATCGGGTTTGGATTTAAAGCTGATGTGTAGGAGAAGAAAAGTCTCTCACACACACACACACACACACACACACACACACACACACACACACACACACACCAGTGCTCTTTGTATTGGAAGCTGTTAGGAGGCTTTTGTTCAGAGTAATTTCAGGTGTTACGGTTATTATCCTCTTCAGAGCATTCGGTTCAGATTATCGCTCAGTCATTCTGCACATGCCGTAGTGTCTGAGTCGGAAAGAGTCTGATTCATTCACCTCGCCTGAACCCCAGGTACTGGTGTTTCAGCAGCAGCCATTCAGTACAGTGATTTCATTGTTCACTGATTAGATTTGATTCAATTCTCCTGCCATGCACGAGTCATCCTCCATCGCTTTATTACGAGCCCACGGCGGCGTGCAGCAGGAAGTGGAGAAGATTTGAGCTCGTCTGTTCGCCGTGACGTCTGTGCGAGAGCTCGTCTGTTCGCCGTGACGTCTGTGCGAGAGCTCGTCTGTTCGCCGTGACGTCTGTGCGAGAGCTCGTCTGTTCGCCGTGACGTCTGTGCGAGAGCTCGTCTGAGGGAAGATCTGAAGGAGCAGAGTACGTCAGGAGGAATGTCCGTCCTCAGAGGAGTCAGCGGATCGGTCTGGAATCCGCTAATCCGTCCCATCACAATCGATATGAACAGAAACACAGCCCGGGGAGCTCGTGGCGGTCGTGTGGAAGGAGAACAGAAACGGGCCTGGATTTGTTCGAAGGGAACATGGACACGGGAGTATTTTCAGTTCTGGCACTGAGAGGATGTCAGTTTGAGACGGTCATCGCTAGCATGACGGACTCGCACCGATCCAGTTCTGACGACGTCAGCGTTCGGCGTCTCAGTCGAGTCCTCAGTCACTCGGTTGAGTGGAAAGAAGGAAGGAAGGAAGGACAGAACGATAATAAACATGACAATGGACTGCGAGAGTTGATCAGTGATGAAAGAGAAAACTCTTGTATTATTGAATAATTTATGAATGTATTTTCGTTCCAACTTTCTAATCGATCGGGTCTTTATCTGTTTAAAAAGCGGGTGATGAACAGCAGCGCATCTTCACACCGCCTACTCTCTACTGAAAGCAGCACTGATGGAGGTGTATAAAGTTAACGGCTTTGACAGTCACACAAGCGTTCTTCTCTCAGTCCGAGTGTATTTGTGTGTGTGTGTGTGTGTGTGTGTGTGTGTGGATATCACAGGCAGGTCACATCCAGCAGACAGAACTTCCACAATAACACCACACTCAGGCTGCTCTGATTGGATTACGCGCTTCTGTCGCTGCTGTGATTGCCACTTTCACTCGATATGCTGTGACCTTTTCAATAGCACAGAGACACTGAGGGCACGATTCAGCCTGAGTGTGTGTGTGTGTGTGTGTGTGTGTGGAATAATTTATACACAGATTAAAGCTGAGTACCAGCTTGGAGAGCAATTTAGAGCGTCTCTGTTCCACACCAAAAAAATGAAATAAATAAATAAATAAATAAATAAATAAATAAATAAATAAATAAATATAAACCTCAATGTTCTCATTGTTTGAATTTGAAATGCATTACATGCAGCAGGTGCCGATGCACTTTTTATAATCCCTTTTTGCCAATTTCTCCTGCTTTTTTACACCAAAACAACAACAACAACAACAACAACAACAACAACAACAACAGCTGAGGTGTAACTGTGGTCTAGTGATGTCACACCTGCACACACAGTTTTTGAGCGCAACGTGCAAGGAAGCAAATATAAGAAGGGCATGTTATATAATTAAATGAACATGCAAACAAGTAAACAAATCAGTAGATAAGTAAACAAAAAGAAATTCTATTTTACATAATGCTAAACTATGTAATGTAAAGTAATGAATACAGATGATTTATTATTATTATTATTATTATTATTATTATTATTATTATTATTATTATTATTATTATTATTATTATTAAGGTGCAAGGAAGCATGTTATATAAATGAATAAATACACAAACAAGTGAATAAACAAGCAAACAAATAAATAAATAATGTTGAATTATATAATGTATAATTCAACATTAATAAAAAAAATAGTGTTATGTATTTATTATTATTATTATTATTATTATTATTATTATTATTATTATTATTATTATT
>NC_030444.2:14857686-14860186 GCF_001660625.3 Ictalurus punctatus
TGAAGGAGTGTTCCATAACATAAGATGTAACTATAAATGGAAAAAAATATATATTATAAAAGGAATAAAACACTTCAAGACATGCTGTTTTAGTAAATAATCAACATCGGGTTGTTGCACCGTGGATTAGCGGTTAGCACGTTCGAGTCCCACCGTGGCCCTGTGTGTGTGGAGTTTGCATGTTCTCCCCGTGCTGCGGGGGTTTCCTCCGGGTACTCCGGTTTCCTCCCCCAGTCCAAACACATGCATGGTAGGCTGATTGGCGTGTCTAAAGTGTCCGTAGTGTATGAATGGGTGTGTGAGTGTGTATGTGATTGTACCCTGCGATGGATCGGCACCCTGTCCAGGGTGTACCCCGCCTCGTGCCCCATGCTCCCTGGGATAGTCTCCAGGTTCCCCGTGACCCTGAAAAGGATTAAGCGGTTGAAGATGGGTGGATGGATACTCCAGCGATTTTCTATTTTTTTAATTTAACAACACAGCGCTTTATATCCATTTAGAGTTACACTTAATGCTGCGCCTCACAATCTAATGAGGAAAAATAACTCTAGCCCTAATACACAGCCATTATGTCATTAGTGTGCGTTAAAGACGTTCATTCATAAACTGCATATCGAGGTCCTTTTATTAGCTCTGTACACACCTCCTTTCTTCACTCGGAGTCTCAATTACTGTCAGGCTTATAACCGGATTCGTTCTGTTTCTTACGTGTGCGTATGTATCACGCATCTGATCTAATATCTCCTCTCCATATCGATGTGACTCACTATCACGGGCGAATATCTCTTCCAGTAAGAGCGCTTTTATTCCGAGACGCAGAGTTACAGCCCTGAATGCAGCCCGGTCCATTAGTGCTAGCGTCCCTGTTTTAAAAAGGCCTAATGATTCGCCGAGCTAGCGGTCTGATAAAGACAAATCGGGGCAGCGCTCGATCGGATGGGAGCTCGTGAAACTAATACAGCTATTTTGGCTGGGATAGTGACATTGATTTGTGGCTGTTTGATTACGAACGCTGTGTTGGGGATATGTTAGGGAAACAGAAAGACGAATGCGGTTGAAATAATGTATTGTTTTGTCCCGGAGAGATCGATTAGTCAAAAAAGCACCGGAGCGGCGAGACGGCGATATTCTGGAACGCTGTTTTTAGAAGATAAAAAGTTTAACAGTGCGGCATTAAATATTTTTGTTTTAATCCAGGCTTATTCTTCATTTTTTTTTTCTAAATTGAAATGTAATAGTGAATGGGATTTATTTGAATAGAACTTCCTGGATTATCATGATTATTATAATTATTATTATTATTATTATTATTAATCAAAACTCATTGAACTCATTGCCGTGTGATGTCATCAGCATGCGTCTCCAGCTTCCCTCTACAACGCACCAGTCGCATTAGACCGAGTTCATAAATTTGTTCATAAAGGCGTATTTAACTTCGGTGAACCATCTTCATCATTACTAGGCTCTTCATCCTGGTGAAGGTCATGATGGAACCGGGCACACCGGGCGTGAGGTGGGAATACACCCTGGATGGAATGCTAGTCCATTGCAGGTCACCATGCACACACTCATTCAGACCCAGTGCACATAACTGGCATGGTTATGAGAGCTAGGAAGAAACCAAGGAACCAGGATGAACCCCACATGGACACATGGAGAACACTGAAGCACTGCACAGACTGGAGCTATGAGGCGTCAGTGCTACCTGTCCAGCCAACCATTTAATCTTAAACCAGCACTCGTCGTGGTTTGCCTGTAAAGCTATCTAAGATTAGTTACAGGTTACGTACAATACGTACAATACGGTGGACTTTCCCACGATAAATAAAACGCTTTACTGTTATAGGAAACTAATTCACTTTGTTGTGGTAAGAGCAACTCCGCTGCATCACACCTTAATGACGCTGATGATTTTTTTTTGCATGTTAGATTATACCTGAAATCATTTCCCAATAAATACCGCCCCTGGTATCGCTGAGTTTGGTGGAATTGATGGCTTTAGACCAAAAAAAAAAAAAAAACGACAACTAAATCCTCAGCAAAGTGTGAAAGAATTTAGAACAAGACACAGTTCCTACCTAATTAAACACACTGCTGACCTTTCCCTGGCTCTGATGAGCCTCAGGGACGGAAATCACATCAACATTTGTCCACCCCGGCAGCCGACGTTCGGCAGAACAGAAACTCAGCAGGAAAAAAAAGGAAAAAAAAAAAGAAAAGCAAATCATATAAATGAACCGTCTGAACTTTGCTTGCGAGTGTTATTGAAGGTTTGAACCCAGACAGAGTTTGGTGTGAGCGAGAGAAAACCAGCGTGAGAGTGAGACAGGTTCAGGATTCTGACTCATGGCTCTCATTATTTATTTACCACGGTGTTATTGTGCACGGTTTGTGGCTCGTTGCTCACCTTGCCTCTTTATTTCCTCCGCTCTCTCCCCGCTCTGTTTCTCTCGTGTTTTGTTTTTTTGTTTTTACGGGAAGTGTGCAGCCATGCTTCCGA
>NC_030444.2:14865186-14877686 GCF_001660625.3 Ictalurus punctatus
GTCTGCGAGGATGTCGACGCATTTCACTGTTCCAGTTCTGAGCAGATGTTTTTATATTAAAGTTTTTATTACTTTTAATATTTATTAGTAGCAGGCAATAATAATAATAATAATAATAATAATAATACATTTTCTTTCCTTTCTTCCTTCCTGCCTCAGTGCATTTACAACATTACAACATGTATAATTCCATTTATTTATTTCTTTTTTTCTTTGCTTCCTTCCTTCCTTTTCCTTATCTGTTTGTCTGCCTGTCTGTCTGTCTGTCTGTCTGTCTGTCTTGAGATACAGCCAGACAGACAGACGGGCAGACAGACACATAAGCACATTTCAATATCAAGACACTTAAATAATTTACATTCAAATATATTTCAAATAATATTCATCCTTCTTTCCCTCCCTCCCTTTGTGTGGCTACATCTCGAGATAGATAGATAGATAGATAGATAGATAGATAGAGAGATAGATAGATAGACAGATATACAGGCAGGCAGGCAAAGGGCCAGACAGACAGGTAGGCAGATAGAAAAATGGATAGATAGATAGATAGATAGATAGATAGATAGATAGACAGACAGGCAGATGGAGGGACAGGTAGATAGATGGATACCTTAAACACAGAGGTGTTATATATTCTGTATATACTGTAAGTGCATAATTCTTTCATAATATAGTAGTTTAAAATGGAAAAAAAAAACATTTTATAAATAAAGCTTAGTAGTGAAACATAATTAATAAACCATGACCTCAACGCAGACCTTCGACTTTCCAGAAGCACCGCCAGCGTCAGCCCATGCACCGCATCACAGATGGACAGAAAGAGCCCATTGGCTTGGAATGTGCGATTTATTATCCGTCACATTTCGGATTATATTTGAGATTAGTTTTGCTGCTTTCTCACTTCAGTTTGACACGAGGCACCTGTGGAGATATGTGGGTGGATGGTCCACTCAGTGAAGTGGAACCTCTCCAAGTTATGCCATGGCAACAGCGCTTTCAGCTCGAAAGCAACCTCCATCACATATGCTGCAGTCTTTATTACTGACTGACAGGCAGGCAGTGGGTTATCCGTACCGTATGCCTTGCAGAATTCTGATTTATTGTGCTGCCTTACACAACAGCGATGAGGAGATGCCATATTTCAATCCGAGGATATATCGATCAACCTCCTCAGAGCCTCCTGAGGGCCCTGGACCAATTTTTAGAGCGTCAATACAATCAGGAAGATGATCGTAGATCTCCAGTTCTGGCTCGGAGATAAATACGGGTACGGAGACCCTTGCAAATATTAGGATGCACATATCAGCATTAAATTCTCTTTTAATTGCCCTGGATGCCATCCCAGTGACTGTGAGCTGCTGCACAAAGCTTCGGCTTTTACAGAAGGCGCAGTACAGTCGAGCGTTTGTTCCCCGCCTTTGGTTTCTTGCGTAGTACTAACAATGCTAAGCATAATGTAATTAATTACATTTAGCGCAAAGAGCTCTGAGCACATCTGAGTATATGGGGCTTCGCCGCTATCAAGCTCCTGGAATTTTTGGAATAATGTGGCACAATTTATTTTCGAGAAGTTGATTTTTCTTCACGTCTAATCGGTTCTCCGTATCCCAGAGGCATAGCCATGGGTGCTTAATATAGCACATATATATACATATATATATATATATATTATCACAGCCGATTATATACGTGTCGAACGACATTGTTCTGCACAGTAATTACGCTATAATGGTCTTCATAAAAGGCCAAGATGAAGATTTCTCCATATTTAGCCTGTCCTTATTATCACATTTTATTGGCTACCTTCTGCTATGGCGAGAAAAAGTATTTTTCTATGTCTGTTTGAAAACTACTAAGAAGCTAAACACTGAGCCCAGGGACATCAGTGGGAAGTGTAGTAAGTGATGACCTGTATGTTACTTTAGTCATTTTCAGAATTTTTGGAATTGCCGTAAAAGGATTTTATAACAGTGTTACTCATATGACGAGATCGGTTGATGCTAGACCCTGCCTTACATAATAAAACAAGAACGGTACATAATAAAAAGAAATCATGCCATCACCATGCCTGCTGCTCTCTGGCATCCATCCAAAGTGTAGAAGTGCATCACATTTATCAATATAACTGCGCAGATCATGCAGTCATTTTATTAAATATATAACCTCATCCCCTTCAATTAATTCCTGGCCAAGCCACTGCCCTAACCGAATCCTGCTTTATAAAAAAGAGCATCCAATCTTGTCTCGGATAATTGAGAAGCGATTCCAAATTACATTCCTCCATCATGATGCAATGACACAGGAACAGACTTCTTTCCCTAATGGAGTATTGAAAAAGACATTCGGCAATTTTGATTCACATTCACTGTAAACATCGGGGCTTTATTGCCATCGACTGACCAGGCAGGAGATACGAAGTGAATAGACGCCGTACGCTTTGTGGTTTCTCGGTCACATGACAAGCTGTGGGATTTTTGGCTTATTAACTTCGAGAGAGAGAGAGAGGAAAATAATGAACTACGAGGTGGTAAGAGTAACTCTGCTCCACCGAGCTTTTGATTATTTTCCCATAACAGCACAAACACCGAATATTTTATTTCTTATTTAGAGAGCTCTGAGCTGGGAAAGCATTGTAAGTACTACCGTACTGGTCTTACCTTATCTAATCCAGCAGGAATATTCCATCGTTTTTCAGCATGATGTAATTAATACCAAGAGAGACAATCTCTACATGATAATACGTGAGTCCTGAAAAGACTTTTAGCGTCTTTACGCGTGCTTCATTATGATCGATTGCCCAGCAAGGAGCTGTGAGATGTGTGAGGAGTTATAGCAGAACTTTTGGATTTGTGGTCTTGATTATCACTGACTGTAACCAGCGATGCTATCCGTTCTAGCTGGGGGGTATTTGGAGTTTATGTAAGAGTGTTTCTTAGCAGCAATATCAAATACAATGATCATTTTGGCTAGTCCAGCTGGACCTACTAGTGGATATCAATTTTTATCCTTCAGTGCAAAACCATGCTCAGCTTGATCTGCAAGTCTATTCTTAACGCTTTTCCATCTGAGCCGAATCTAACTGCGGGCTAACTGTCCACCCCACCCCCCTGTTCAAACTTCCAAAATTCACCAAATCAGCTTCCAAAACTCTGTCCATGCAGTCTTGTTCCATTTAATGGAATTTGACTGTTGTATCTGGTCTGACTGTAATGATACTTCACCTCCAATTGCTTTGACATATTGGTGTGTCATGCTAATGGGTTCTATTTGAATATAAAATGGCTGCCTTTCTTGCTCATTGCTCATCCGTCGTCTGTGATGTCCACCCAGTGAAATCAATCAGTCAGGAGATCCATACCTGTCTTACTCTCTACTCACTGTTGACAGAGGCGTGATTGCTTCTATTGTCGCTCCTGCTGTCGTTTTCAAATTATTTTCAAAACTAATCGCATAACAAGACGAGAGGAACGCGCTTGATATTAACTTCAGTCTTAAAGTCGAGTGTTGAAGTAGAATGTAAACTGCCTCAAAAGATTTTTTTTTTTTCTGTTCTTTTATGTTCTCTGTGTCCTTCCTCACCTTTTCGGTCCAATCTTCTGCTTTTTTTCCCAGTGAGTGAGTGCTGTGCAGGAGGCTTTCTGTGCCATTTTAGATGCTCCAAAGGTGCACTGTGACTTCTACTTAAATTACATAACTTAAAATGATCACCCCATACCAACTCCACCAGCTCCACCACCAAGTCTGTGCAGTTGTTTCACTTTTGTCTTTGTTGTAAGCGTTGATGTTTTTTTGGTTTGTTTTTTTGCCTTTTCTTCAAGTTTCTTTCCCATGTATTGACCCGTTATGTTTGTTTGTTTGTTTTTTTTTACACACCACAGTAAAATGCTAAAGAAACAATTACATTTATAGCATTTGGCACATGCCCTTACCCAGATTGTCTTACAGGAGTGCTTTGAAGTCTCTGTCAAAAAATACATCCTCATAATGGTTCAGTAGGTCAGGGACTAAGAATATTATCAGTCTAAAATAAAAACCCTGTAGGGGAGGTAGTATAGTATGAAATACACACAAGACAAAACAAGAATTATTATTATATTAATAACAGACTGCTAATTTAAGTACATCATGAAGAGGTCGGAAATTTGAAGACAGCCAGTGACTCAGCTATTCAGACGTCCAGGGGAAGTTCTTTCTCCCACCAATCTGCCAGAAGAGAGCCTGAATGCGGATATTCCTTGTATCATGAGAGATGTCGGGTCTGATCAAGCAGTGCTAGAGGATCGGAGGGAGCATGGTGCAGGGTGCAATTAGGGTGGTCCATTTGTGGCTTTGCAGGCAAGGAAGTGGATGGAGTGTAGCAATGGGGGGTGTTGGGAGAACTTGAAAAAGTCATGCAGTTGTGATCTGGATCGATTGCAGAGGTTGAATGCCAGGCAGGGGCAGACCTGTCAGGAATGAGTTGCAGTAGTCCAGTCTCGAAATGACAAGGGGCTGAACAAGCACCTGAGTGGCCTGTGTGGATAGAAATGGACTAATAATCATGATGCTGTAAAGAAGAAAACTGGCTTGAGCATGAGCAAGAGAGGAAAAGGGCAGATTTTTGTCTATGGCAGGGGTGTCTGATCTTACCTGCACTGGGCTGGAGTGGGTGCAGGTTTTCATTTCAATCGAGCAGGAGCTACACCTGATTCTACTTGTTTAATCAAGTTGAGCTTGGCTGTCAGTAGACTCAGGTCTGGCTTCTGCATGGTTGGAATGAAAATCCGCACCCACACCAGCCCTTTCCCGATAAGAATGGGCATCTCCTGGGATGAACAGCAGTTTCGCTGGGATTAAATTCCAGCTTGATGAAATGTCTGCCAGACATGCTGAGATCCGAGCAGAAACATGTGCCTGAGGAAAGAAAGGTAAGGATCAGTTAAACTTTTATTTCCTGCAAGTATAAAACATGTCCGATCCAAAAATGAGCATTTGAGGGACGTTTTGATTCTTTCATTCGAGTCTGCTTGTCTGCTCTCATGCTGGTTCTGCTGTACCCTACTCAACTGTCCTTTTTTTATTGGGTTTGGTTAACAGTTCTAACAACTTACAGAGTTGAATATGAAACCCTGTGTTGTGGGGTTCTAACACACAGAATACCTAATGGTAATACCTTAGTGGAACAAACTAAAGGTGCTAGGTGAAACCCTTTTTTAGTAAGAATGTATTCTGAGTTGCATCTTCTTCTGAACTCTATTAAAGCTGGAACTGTGTTCATTGACCTCAGGACTTTTTGTGCCTGAAACTTCTGAAAGGTTTTCACAGATTGTAATTCTTTGGTCCTGTTTTTTTTTTTTTTTTCCCACCTTTTATTTCATAGGATCCTCAGCTCATGGATGATAATAATAGACTCCTTTAATGCTGTACTCGGTAAGGAAAATATAGAGAGTCTTAATTCTGAATGTTGGACAAATTGAGAGGAAAAAGGGATTTTTCTTGCAAAGTATTGTAACCCTTTGTGGCCCGTTTTCAGCATGGGGATCAGCACAGGTCACGTCTATCTACTGATGAGCACAAATTACAGCTTTTGTGGCTGACCGCAAGGCTCAAATCTGTCTCAATCACTGAAAGGTCTCCCAGAGGCTTTGGGACAACTGTGTAGAGCAACAGTCAGAGAGACCCAGAGAGACATAGAAGAGAAGATCTGAAGCCAGTACAAAGTAGCTCCAGTTCTTGTCTGCTCTCGAGTTGGCCTGGAGGGAGGCAGCTGTGCATGGCTGCTTTAATACTCAGAAGGTTCAAAGGATCCAACATCTATAATAGCTGTCCTCAATATTTTATTACATTAAAATGAAAGGAGCCAGCTTCATGCTCAATCAGCTTGCTGCTGCTAAGCACTGGGGAGAATGTGCTTATAAAGCTAGTGCCGGGGTTTGAGAGATAGAAAAGAAGAGCTTTCTTGACTAATGCTTTGGACTTGCTGTTTTAGTTGCCTTCATCTCATCTTCTGCTCCCAACCAAACCGAGGCCACAAATTGGTTCTGCCAGAGAGCATTGCTGATCAAAGAGTCCAGGGCTAAACTGTCAGAGAAGGGGTCCGTATTTATGCATCGGTCACTTCTTTTTGCGAACAGGTCACTTGTGTGCGTGTGGTCCACAATGACAGCTCTGTAAATGGGATCACATCAAGATCGGAACATTCCGCTCCACTGTGTTTGGAGTGGGATAGATACTGACCTTATTTCCAAGGAGGACTGATATTTGCTCCTGAATGATTCTTGGGTTTATTCGATATGACCATAATTCTGAATATATTGGTAATATGAGTACATACAAAAGTGGATAATCAGTGACAGCACAATTGAAACTCTGTTAATGATTCATTCGGGAAACAATTCTGTTTTTGGTTCATGAGGGTCAGATATGCTCAGTTGGTAGCACTGGAGGATTTGAATGGTAGACACCAAAATTGGTGCCAGTGTTTACTATGTAGTTTACTATCAAACCACCAAATAAGTTGATTATTAGCCATAAAAATGCATCTCAAATGCTTGGTGAAACTTGATGGCCCAATGGCAACCATCACTTTTATGCAATTCTTAAAAATCCTCTTTATAGACTGGCTCATATTTTTACTACAGAACAGCTAAAATTATTTCTGACAGGACGTATAATCTGTCCACACACACAAACACACACACATACATACACATGGGCTGACATTTGCAGAAGTGTCAAGCAGGTTGCATATGGCCAGGGAATGCAGGATGGTGGTGGTAATTGCACCTGACAAGGTGTGGGGTCTCAGCGGCTTAAACCGTGCAAGCAGTTCTCCCTCTGTTGACGCTGTCATGGGTGTGTGACACGTCTCCATGCTGCCATTATAGTCTCAAAATAACCCCCACTATTACCAGGCTCACTTAACAAAATCAGACACAAACAAAGAAGTAATATTTTCACACATAATCATTGTTGCAAAACAAGGCTTATTAAGGAGATAAGATGAATAGCCTGGTATAATCAGTGTACAATGAGCTGTATAATTGGTGGGTAATGTTTTAGCATGGAGGTGCATTCAGAGGTGAGATCAACTGAAAAAAATCTACAAAGTTAATCACGTTCAGTCAGGATATTTTCAGTCAAGCTTTATGTAGTTGCATGCAGACATGTTTACCTTTTTTTTTCAAGTGTGTATATTCAAACAGAAGATAATTAAATGTAACCCTGTTCATGCAATACATAAATTATGCACTTATCAAACATATTTACTTCTCGGGAATATTTACAGTTCTTAATTTGACCAAAATCTGTTAACCCGATTGACCTGATGATAATTCGCTAATGACACGTCTCCTTTTAAGCTCGGGAAGCGACAGAGAAAGCAAAGTCTTGGCAAAAAAGTGGCTTTTAGGGCATGGACAGGAAGGGCTCAGGCTGGAATCCTGGTGTTGTGCCATCCATTATAAGCAACCAGCTGCTCAGATGGCAGAGTCACCAGAGCGGCATGCTTACCAGTGGCACAGCAAAGACAAAGGCTCCCAGACAGTGGATGCTCATTAGAAAGTTTGGCAGGCCTAGGTGGTCCGAGACTATCCATATTAACAGCCTATCTGATGAACTCCCTCAAGGAAGTTCCACAGATCCTCCACGGTTCATGCTGGCATTACCTGGCCTGTAATTAAGCCACTTTCTCTGGCTGTAATCTCTGATCTTGGGGCCTAGGGCTAGATGAACCATCTCACTTCAGCTTGTTCACATAGTACCCCGTCGGTAGTAGTGGCTCTGAGTATGCTGTAATTATACCCCAGGCTTTGCACCATGTCTACTTTGCCTTTCTGTGACCTTCTTCATGGGCTGCTTAACAAATCCAAGATCGACAGAGAGTCTGATATATAGTCCCACTGGCTGAGTGGTTGTGAAGAAGCTCATTGATTGCACAGTGGCCTGTTGATAAATGGATGGTTTGGCTATTCACCTGCAGTGGGCTTTATGAAGAACAGAATGCCCGGGGTTTATTGAGCTGTTTAGTATTCTGGACAGTATAGGAAATTCAACAAATGACAAAAGCAGCAGGATTTGAACCTAGGCCACTCAGGCAGCAACTAGTTTGTGTATGAAGTGGTCTTGGAAAGCAAGTATTTGCCAAAGTGCTGAGCTGCTGACTGAATGATCCATAAGGGATGAGTAGATTCTGATCAGTAGTTCTGGTAATGCCAAGTTGGGTCCTTGAGCAAGGTATTTAACCTTCAATTGCATGTTGCTCTGGGTTGTCTGTCAAATGTCATCCCAGCAATAAACTCGAGAAGTATTTCAAGGAACTTGGCTAATGATTATTTTTCTCTCACCTGTATTCTAACACGTATTTTCCACCAGCCAAGTGGTTCGATATACAGCACTGATTAAATCAAGCTTGTTTTACAACATCCAGGGTATAGGTGTAAACTAGAGCCAGTTCGCTTGGCAGGCGTCAGGAGATCACACTGAACTTGGCATTGGCAGTCAGGCATGTTGAAGCACATGGAGTTTGGTTGCATCGAGGTGCTGGGGGTGAGTGTGAAAAATAATCTCGTCCATGCCTCTGATGCTCACGGACTTGACCAGGTTCGTTCGAACTAACCGACCGATCAATGAATCTCAGTAGCTTTCACAATACAACACATCTCTTCTTCCATCTTTCCTTTTGTCACCTCTTCCTCTTCTGTTCCACCTAGTGAGTAGCCAGAGGTCGTGTGTGTTTTTTTTCTTTCTTCCCCATACTCTGATTCCGCCGTAACCCCTCAATCATCAGATATGACTTCATACAAGACTTAAGAGGATTGTGCAGAACATGAGAAAGTGATGAGTTTAATAATAGAGTGGAGCATGTTAATCTGTAAGCTTACGTTCTGGCTGCTCTCCATTTCTCTTTCCAATATCATTTATGCTGTTTCTTACCAAAGTTCCTTTGCTATAGCTTTGTGACAGATCGTTCATTTGATCGGATTCACATTGCGACCATGTTTAAGCACACCAAAGTGTTGGCTTGTTCGTGTCGGGATGATCATATATTCCCTAAACTGCATTTGAGCGAACGTGAGATTGGCTGTGATGTGTTGTAGAAATAGATGCATTTTTGTCTGCAGGTAAAGGTGTGCTTTCTTTATTATTAGCACCCATGCATTGTTCTCTCTAATTGTAGGTAACATTTATGGATCCGTAACCCTGTATTAGCAATTACACTACATTCAAAAGGTACTGTGCAAAAACTTTGCTGCCATGGTACGCAGTCACCATGAGAGAGTGTCATAAAACTCGTTCCACCATGGTTCCTTCAGAGGGAGTTTGAGACACCAGATTTTCGGCGACTAAACCGAAGAACACGTTTTGATTAGCCTGTGACAGACAAGCTTGCTCGTCTCACCTCTCTCTTTTGCATGTAAATAGAAGGAGAACCACGTGTATAAGAAGAACCAGTTCCTCTATATAACGTCTGAGGAATGGAATCACATTAGCGAGCAGCCAGCTGCTTCTTTTGCATTTCCTCTCGCTAGTGTTTGCAGAGACCAAGGCGAAGCCCAAATGACCCGTGCAACGCTAATTGAATCATTTTGTGATGGGAAAATAGTTTTGCTTAGGAAGTTGCTAATTTGTGTAATGGAATCGTTCTACTTTTTTTTTTTATATATTATTTTAAAGGCTTGAACATCCATGGCTGACCCGAGGAGATTAATAATAATCCAGTCGTTTATTTTCAGTCATTCAGACGGTAGTCATTGTACTGGATTCATAACAGAAACTGAACTCAGTACAAAAATAATACATAAGTGGTTCTTCTTCTTCTTTTGCTTCTGCTTCCCATTCTGGAAGCACCTTTTATTTTTTCGTGAGCCAAATAAATGGATCGTGAAGAACGGGTAGTCTGTAAGCGCTTCACCCCATGAGCCTTTTGTAAATTGTTTTTAAAATGGCACTTCAATTTCATTCTTTCTGCTGTCCTAGTATGATGATGGTTTTCTGCCGAATCGATATGGACTTATTTCAGTTATTTCATGATCCTTCTTGAGCCTCGTTCCGCTGCTACACGACATTAAATTAAGTGGTTACCCAGCAGTTTAATTCGGTAGGGAGTATGGTTATACGCGATCTGAGTGTGGGTAAAACAGAGACCCAATCTTAGACCAGTGAATAGGCTTCATTCACCACCGAAAGAGCTTCCTGTGATGTAAACATCGCAATACGCCAAGCTAATACTAGTTTCAATATTCGCCCGCATTGATCTGAAAATAAGCGAATTCGGTGTACAATGAGGTCTGCGCTTGAGACGATCGATTTCTCATCCCAAATGCCCATGTTTTTTATGCTTCAATGTAATGGAACATGATGGCAAAATGCTGCTCCCATTTGAGCTCTTTTGTTTTCCCCATTGATGGCAAATGTCAAAGATGGCCTTAAGCACTCTGACATGGGCATCAGGAATATATTATCATCTTCTAAAGCATTTTTCAAGATGGATCATTTTATACAGTGTTTTGCTCATCTAATATGTGCATACAAATGAAAACGAAGTCTGTACTCAGTTGCGTTTTGTGTGTCTTCGTACAGTACCGTTGAACATCAGGACATTTTGCTGCAGTATTTTGTTACGGTTTTCAAATCGTACCCATGACCGGAAAAAAAAAAAAATCCGAGGTCGGAGACGGAAATATGCAAAATAATCCTAACTGTACCTTTTTAATCATGAATAATCATTACTTTTTAAACTCCGAGACCGGTTTTATATATAGTGGAAAATGAAGGTATTCGTGTCCTTTTTTAAAAAAAAACAAAAAAAAAACGGAATTGTTTGCTTGTATACTTGTAATGTCATTTTTGCTAAGTAATGGATATATAATGAGGTCCTCTGGGTTTTATTGAGCCGAAAAGTACAAGCAAAGCCGACGCCGGTGTAATATTCGAGACGTGGAAATACAATGAGGTCGTTTACTGCGCCGAGATATCGCCGGAATGCAATAACGCAAATCCGATTTGTCTCTTTACTCCTCCATGTTGGTGGTTTTTAAAAACATTATGGATCTACACTTATTCGTTACGAGCCTGCCTGGACGTGTACAAAACATTTCCCCTCGTTCTGGCTCCGACGAACGCACAATAATCATTCCAGATAGAATAATTTGAGAGAAAATAAATATTTGGCCATCTGTTGGAACGTAACCTTGATATGTATGAATGTGGCTGTGCGGTGTCTGATCTCAGCTCAAACGTTGTAATACAGTGGATCTTCGTGTTTCAATTGGGAAAACAATACAAATGAGTTGTCTGCTGTTTATGAAATGTGCCAGGTCGATGTATTTGGGAGGCAGAGACGGTAAGCACGGATGCTCGGGAGTCACGAGGTGGCGAGGGGCCATGCTTTGGTCCGTGTCTCCGGGGCATTTGATAGACCAACTCCATCTGCATTTGTTTATTCATTTATTTATGCAGAGGATTATGGCGATGCTCGATGCTTGAGCCTGACAAACAGAGAGAGAGAGAGAGAGAGAGAGAGAGAGAGAGAGAGCGGGAACACAACCACGCTAAAGCTCACATCATTTGTCTTCTTGCACTGAAGTCTGACTTGGGCTTTTAACTAGCTAGTGTTCATGAAGCATGGCCTGCCACAGCCACTGTCCTTTAATCCAAAAGAGTTTAGATTGCAGCGATGTTTGAAAATCAGTGAGTAGTGATCTACTCTCCTGCTGTCCAACTCCAGTGAAAATAATGTTGACGTATAGACCCCAGATATACCAAAATGTAGATATACCAAATGGTAGATGTTCCACTGTTCGTCATAACTCGAGGTGGTACCCGATTTCTACACTCCACTAAAATTATTCATTTAAATGAACTCTGATCGAAGTACACTGTTTACTTCCTTCAACTAGCTTAAAGTAGAAAAGTATAAGCGCTATACATTTATAAAGTATACTATAAAGTGTATACTCGTCATGGTTGACCTGGATTTGAGTTTCTGATGGTAAAGCACTGACTTCCGCCAGGACCCGAGGAACGTACTCTTCGGGAATGTAAATCGGAATCATCGGGAAAACATTAGCTAACTAACAGCAGCTATATTCCTAATCTCAACAAACTAAATGAATACTAATTCCGTGAAGTGAAAATAGCGGAAGTGAAGATACACGCTTGTGAAGACTCCATCGGCCTTAAATTGGGTGTCGTGTACAACTAAATAGCTTGAGGTTATATATCATCCTCAAAAACAAACTGTATTTTGCAAACATTGTAATATAATGCGATTGGAGAGATACACCACTGTTATATACACCACAGCATACCAGTATTAATATATGAATAAAATCCTATGCATCTAACAATATGGGGGAAAAAAATAAAATATATATATATATAATTTATAATGAAATAATAATGTACTATATATTTATAACATTACTCTCTCTCTCTCTCTCTCTCTCTCTCAATATATATATATATATATATATATATATATATATATATATATATATATATATATATATATATATATA